>NW_015113229.1:251346-256648 GCF_001443285.1 Poecilia latipinna | reverse complement strand
ACTGGTTTTTTAAAAAAAAAATAAAAAAAAAAAATTTTTTTTTTTTTTTTTTAAAAAAACCCCTATCCAAAAAAAAAAAAAAAAAAAAAAAAAAAAAAATTACTGCAGACAATCAGGAAAAAAGAAAACAGAACAAAAAAAACAAACAAAAAAAACAAACAAAAAAAAAACAGGTGTTTGTGGCTAAAAACTGTGTTTTACATATTAACTGTTTGGGCTGAAATCCTGGCCTGGGATCTTTCTGCATGGAGTCTTCATGTTCTCCCTGTGCAAGTGTTGGGATGAAGGTGTATTCTTGGGGAACTCTTTTTCCTCTGCTATTTTCATAGTTTCTGTAGAGGATTGCAGTGCTTCTAGACTGCTTAATTACACAATTTATTATTATTATTATTATTATTATTATTATTATATTTAACTGGAAATCCCTGCAAACAGAGACTCTGACTTTGAAGTTTGCAGCATGTTGACCACAACAATCCCATGGTCAGGTTTCTCAATGAGCTTTCTTTATTTTTGTTTCATTTTTCTGTAGGTACGGGTAAATATTTCACAGGATCACGATCATTTAAGAGGATCAAGCATCATCTTAAATGCAAGATTCAATAAATGCAGTTACAGTTGAGCCAAATGTTATTTATGCCCCAGTCAAATTGAAAATTAGAGTAATCTTTCCATTTTTTTTTCAACATATTCTCACTGAAAGTATTATCAGTTGTTTTAGAGAGAATTGGGCAAAGATAGAGAATTTAACCCTAGAGAATTTGCAGAAGCAGCTACAGATTAAGATGAGGGGAAAATATCTTCCAACTTCAAAAACATGGTTAGCATTTTAAGAAGGATGTGATTTCCTCAGTGACATTTTTCCATTGATTATTAGAAAACACAGTTATCAATTATCATGCAAAATACTAAATAATAATTCTCTTTTCTGCATTGTACAGGTTAAAAAAAAGCAAAACTTCCTTGTAGTATTCTGATATGAACAAAACTACCAAAAGGTGGTAACTTTGTTTCCTTGTGAAAATAAAATTTCTGATATCCCGAGAAAAAGGATATGGAAGATATGTAAGGAAAGTCATTCTCAGATTCCATACATTTGTTTGGTAAATTCTCAGCCTTCATTGTGCTGGTTGCTCTTAAGGATGAGGAAAAAAAAAAAAAGCCACGTGTTCCAATGTTGCCGAAATAAAAGAGCAGTATTCTCTTTCCTGTGTCACCACACAGTGGCATCCACTCAAAGAACGTAAACCAACAGAACATGGAAAGTTTCCACGTTCTGTAAATCTCAATCGGTAAATCTCAGTCGGTCGACTTCTCAGATGTAGATTTACTTTTCGTGCTGCAAGAGGAGAAACTCGATGAGCTCCTGACACTGACCTGTTCAGCGGATCCAGGCAGACTGCGGCACTCTGTGAGGCTTTGTGTTCTCTCATGAAGTGGCGTAAATCAGTTATGACAGAGAAACCTTGATCACCAAAACCAAAGCTGATTGTCGTGAAGAAACGGGGAAACATTAGAGGCAGACAGAAGAGGTTGAAGTCAGACGTGCATGCGTGCGCGTTTGTGTCGTCGCACGGAAAGAGTACAAAAACAGAAAGGGGGCGGAGTTTTTCCCGCTTCTTGTTAATTCTTCCCTAAGAGCTGTTAAGCCCACTCAGCAGTCATTGAGAATTGTGTCCAGTCGCGGGCCTCCAGTGGGACCGCCTGTCCTGAGGTTTGCTGTTGCTTGCTTGTCATGTCCACGTCAACAGCACTTATCGCCTTCTGTCTGAGCGCCGAGACATTTCCCAGGCATTTAGCTGCCTGTTTGTCTTCTCTTGATTTCCCCTCCAAATCTGTCACATATAGTCTTCACCTGACACCTCACAGAGTGTTCCTCTCTCAAACATTGTCAAAACAGGCAGATCCAACAGGAAGAGAAAGCAGCGGGGGAACCACAGATTGCCAAGTGTTGTGCACTGATCAGGCGCTGGAAATAATGACCTGTGTAGGCAAACCAGTCTGGAATCATTTTCTTCATCAACACACTGTCTGCCACCCAAATAAGAAAGAATGAATACTTTATGCGCTCGCAGCTTTTCCCTTTCCAGTTCTTTTGCACTTTGAAATATCAAGTGCTGCTTTGTGCCGCTCTCACATTGCCTCCCGAATCAATAACAACTGAGTCCAGAGTTTTTGCACATCACTAAGACTTTGTCTGTCCTTTTTATTTCTTTGGAGTAAAATCGCTGGCATGGAAACAATGCACTTCGCGACGAAGGCATGGCATGGAATCAAACACTTCTCTTTAGCTTGTTTTTTTTCCCTCCTTCCCCTGCCTCTTTTTCCTCGCCAAAAAAAAAAAAAAACCCTTATACTATTTCAATAAGTGCTTGGTTTTAATACATTATTGATCTCAAGGTTGAACCACGGGCCACTGCATTACAAGGATTCAAGAGCCCATCATGGCATGACACTCATGTACTTGTGAAAAATTATACCAATTATGAAATCAAGCAACGACTACCTCAAAAACCAATCAATTGTCACTTTGGAAAGCATTTTCCCCCTCAATGCCGTTGGTTCCATGGTTACACAGGAGTGGGTGTTGGATGTTTAATGACTTCCAAATACTGATTTCTGAGTCTTTTTTTTTTTTTTTACACTTATTACTACGCCCTCCGAGACGCTCCTGCTCTGAAAGCACAGCTTCGACTGAGTCCATGTGGAGCAACTGTGTGCCACTATAGGACAATAGCCAGTTAGCATTGATTAGCTTTATGAGAACCAAAATGCTCGACACCACCAAGTGCACGTAAAAGCTTACATTAAGGCTATGAATTATGATTAGTAGACTGCATAACGGTGCATTAGGATGGGTTGTATTTATTCTAATTCTGCAAATACCTCAAACCCTGCAAAAGAAAACAAAACAAAGAGCCATTTCTGGAGACTCTAAAGTGGTGGGGGCCACGCGCTGAGTGCTGGCAGGGTCAAGTGGAAGCCGTGTCTACGACAGTGGCTGCCTGCCTGTGTTTCCATATCACAACACTCAATCATGCAGTGCCCTCATGCAGAAACCTTTAACTCAATGCTCATAAATGCAGGGAAGCACAGCTTACTGTCTACTCCAGCGTCAACGACCTCTGCTCTCGTATGCGCTGCGTTCACTGGGTGTTTACTTTGGTTTTGTTCACGGGCATATAAAAACAAGATATTCTTCTTCGTATGCTGATAAAGAGAGCATGCTGAATCTGAGAGAATTATAGGTGCATCTAAAGAAATTAGGATATCATCACAAAGTTTGTTTGTTTAACAGTGTATACAAGTTGAATCCCGCTATTAAAGCAACCTTGGCCCTCAGCAGAACAACAGGCTGGCCGCCTCCGCATCACGCTGCACTGATGCAGTAATGCCATTAAAATAAACTCATGAAATCCATTAACTTCTATGTACTTGGTGTGAAACGAAACGTTCACTTTGTAAACTGAATTACAGAAATAAAGTTTTTTTGCTGATTTTTCCAATTCACTGTGATAAACTTGCACGTTAATTGAAAACTAAATCGTGGCATTTAGTTGGCATCTGGACACTTTTATTGTGTCCAGACTAAATCACTCTTATGACATTTTCATACAGAAAATGGTCAGGTCATTTTCAGCAGTTTCCTAAAAGATGCAGTAGGTTGGTGTTGGTTTGCAAGTGTCTTTTGGGAGGGTGGGTTTTGTGGGGTTGGGGGGTTCATGCATTGACGGGCACAAAAAATCTGGGCCAAATAAATGAAGTGTAGGTGGCAATGCAGTGTGTTATAGCAGGGAGCGAGAGTGACAAGTCCGTTCCTCCCATGAAGCAGCTGAGCTGGCATTAAACAGACAAGACATCCCGTTCAGTCAGTTATCAGCCCAGGAATAATGAAGGAACAGGCCGGCAGACCAGGACGAGTCACCCTAGTCAGCCAAGTGGAGAATTTAATTTCGTGCAGGTTCCTCTGCAGCCAAGCATTTCCCCCATCGGAGGTCCGCTGGTGCCTGGGTGAGCGCAGACATCTCAGCGAGCCCGACATAGAGTCTCTGCGGCACTGACAAAGATGTGTGGTGATGGATTTTAGAGTGGCTGGGGGAAGAGGGTGGACTTAGGTTTGGCTTGGGCTGTTAAAGAGGAGAGAGAGCGATGACAAGCTAACTTCAGAGAAAAGTAAGAAGGCGATTGCTCGTCTTCCTCATTTTCCAGGGCACGGGTGCGTTATTAAATCAAAGACAGTAAAATGAGAAATGGGTCCTGTCTGACCCAAAGATATGTAGGAAGGAGATAATATTGTCTGTGCTTAATGTTACCTTTGCTCCATTATCAGGCACTGACACGGTCGCTGGGTCTAGATGGCAGGACTGCTCAGCATACGCACTTGGGAAATATTAGACATGCACCAATCAGATTATGGTGGCAGATTTGTGATTTCTGAATTGTGCAGAGCTTTGACCAGCCAGTGCAGCTTTTACCTGACTCTGATTTCTCTTTAAAAACAATGACATGCAATGAGTGTGTAAGTAAGGCAGTGAGACGTCCTTAACTACTTATATAAAAGTCCAACCATGGGTATGTGAGAACAGTCACCGCAAAACTTTTTACTATTATGTTAAAACAAAGAAAGAATGATTACTAATTTGTGATTTTAAACAGTCATTAGCATGTTGTATGGGAGTACGTAGCATGACTAAAGTAGCAAATGTCTTTCCAAAGAACGCAGAATCTTAACTCAATTTTGAAATTTCCAAAAAAACTCCCGCCGTTTCCAAATCCAAGTCAACCAGTTAGGGACGATAAAGTTGACAATCAGTTAATTTCACGATGCATGTCAAGATTTTTTTGTTTTGTTTTGTTTTGTTTGTTTTTTAATTTTCCTTTATAATTTTTGAATATTTTTTAAAACATCTGCTGTATATTAATTGAACTTTTTGTTTTCCTAACAACTTCATCATGTCAGTGATATTTTTAGTGAAAAGATTTGAGTGACATGACAGAAAATATAACACTCTTCAGAGTGTTATATTACCAAGCAATATTAAATTAAATTTGTCTGTTTAGGCAATTAAAAATATGTAAAAATCAGTTTTACACTATTTGCTGTCATCTAACTAAATTGACCGGACTGTTAGCTGTCGCAGACACTTTTATAAAGACGAAGGAAGTTGTTTTTTAAAAGAAGTATAGGCAATGTTTTACATTTTACGAAAATGTTTTTTTTTTTTTTTTTTTTTTTAAAAAGGGGGGGGGGGGGTTTTTCTCCTTTTGGGGGCTTTCGCCCGAAAAAATGGGAAAGGGGGTG
>NW_015113229.1:243889-248205 GCF_001443285.1 Poecilia latipinna | reverse complement strand
AAAAAATATAGGGAAATTTTTTTATTTTTTGAAAAAGTTTTTTTTTTTTTTTTTTTTTTTACAAAGGCAGTGGGGAGTGTTCTCTCCTATTAGGGGTCTTCGACCTGAAAACATGGAACAGTGGATGGTTTGGTAAGCCTTTGTTTCAAGCTGGCAAAATGTTCTGTTTTTCTCAATGTAACCACTATTACTGATCAACTCTTGCCAGCTTTGATTGCAAAAATAAGACCATGCTTTGTTGGGGGTACTGTAATATGAATGAAAAAAAAAAAAAAAAAAACTCTTCAGCAAACGGTGAGGAGGGCCAAGTAAACACACAATGGCCAAAAACACGAGTGATAATCCAAGAATGTAAAAAGCCAAAGAATGCCAGTGTTAGCATTGCCAGTCCAGCTTGTGAGCATTTGAAGAAACAATAGTCCTTCAATGTGTTGCTACAGACCGCGAGATGGTGAACTCAACAAAAACTAGAAGAGTGCTCACTTTTAGTAAGAAATACTATTTTTTTTTTAGAAATATGCTTTCTATGTTGTCTTGCTGAGAGTGAGATGACGATATCAGTGCCGATCCATGCATAAGAGGAGAGAAAAAGGGGATTGCCTTTGAATTTAACCCAGTTTTTAATGAAAGTATTAGCACATTGTTTATGTATTTCAATGTTTAGGAGACACTGGAGTGAAATAATAAATCAAAAGTTGACCAAATTTGAGACCTTGGTGGGTCATCATACTTCCAACTAAATACATATCTTAATTTTTAGATTGTATAAAAATATAGTCTCCCTTTTCAATGGTGAAGACGGCTATGTCACATGTTTCAAGATTCAACAAACTAATCATTTATGTCAGCCAGAGGGTTGACATGTCGAGGCGTGGGGAAAACTCTGACTGAGAGTGGAGACAGGTCAGAAGTTACTCTGAAAGATGGTCAGAATAAATGCACCTATCATCAAAAAATGCAAGTCATTTTTCTTTTGTGTCGGTATACGTGTCTGGTTTCAGATAACCTGTTTGCCATTGCTGTAGGAATCATGTTGTTTGATTAATTCAGTTCAGCATTTTATTTCAATTGGTCCTTGTCTCTAATGTGGATTTTTAACATTTTAATCTTTCACACATATTCTGATTTATCACAGCCTTGAATTGCGGTGTGTTTGTACAGGTTGTACTAAGGCGATCTGTACAGGACTAAAATCCATCAAACTTAAACAGTCGAACGGACAGGATCATTTACGTGCGCTTCTCGGGAAAACATGAGCTTGCCTTTATTTCCGAGTCTATCATTATTAAAATTTAAAATGCTCATTTTGTTCTTCAGTTGTTACGGGTGGGAGTCCCTCAGATTTAATGATTGTGACCTTAAATCAAACATTCTGCTAAGCCAACACTCAACTGAAGCAATATTTGGGTGGGAATAACATCGAGTCATCGTGACCCAATGACAGTGACGTCACATTGCTAACAAATGACATTATTAATGTTTTGGACAGGAAGCAACATTGTGTTGCCCGGTTACTGGACCTGTCCGAAGCCCATGTTTCTTTTAATCATGAGCTGCTTTTTAAGAAGAGCTAATGATGCTCCTTTGGGTGATGGTGGAACTGGTTGGTATGTAAGCTGCTCTTCTTATAAAACTGCATGTTTCTGCAGATGAATATATTACATCTGTTTGAAAATAATAATAACTGTGCCTCAAAGCTCAATCTTAGCCTAGTTTTATTTTCTATTCTTATGCATAACATTGTGTTAAACAGCTCAGACTAAGACGCAGGTACCATCAAAATTTCCTTGGGAATTTTCTATTCCATTTTATTATTTTAAACTCCAAATGAGATGTATATATATCCAAACTTGTTCACAAAATCTTTTGAAAAATCGGTACGTTTTGCAATCTTAGTTGTAAGAAGGACGATGCATATTACACTTATTACATTGATTCGATTTCACTGCTAGATAAATAGAGAAGAAACTATTCATAACACTGGCAAATGTTCAGCTCTCCACACTAGCTGTATTTTTCTTTTTTTTTTTCTGTTGAGTGCGATTTGGATGTCCCTTTCTTCATCTAATCTACATAACTTCATATGAAAGCTGCCCTCCAGCATTTTTCCCCCCAGAACACTGAGTTAGATTCTTTAAATGCGAAGCAACGGTGACATCATATATGGTGACACTAGCGGCCCAAAGCCATAATGTAGCGCCTGCCAGCTGTGCCAGAAAACTGTCACACATTCTTACCCTTATCTCTCTTTCTTACCTTGCTGTGCGCCGTTTCCATTTTTTCCTCACTGGCAACTTTTGATTAAGATGTCACAGAAACTGTGTTTAATTCCATTTTTGCAGAGCTGAAACATTAGCATCATTCTGTTGCGTGCCATTTTATGAGTATTTCACACTAAAATTATGCATTGTCCACTCCAAATGTGGAATCGTTGAATCTTTCTTTTGTTTTTGTTTTTTTTTTTTCTTTTTACAGCCTTTCCAAAGTTAGATCTACCAGACTTTCCTGATGTCAGCAAAAATACCTCCTCAGACAACAGTGGAATTTCCCTTAATTGAGCCCATAATGTGAAATCATCCTAGGTTTTAGGGAAAAAAAAAATAGAACATTATCCCCTCTCTCACACATTCAATAATTCATTACGCAGTGTGGATAAGGGGACTGATTTGACAAATATTGATCTTATCCCAGCGAGAAATCGGGGGATTAAGGAAGTAAGTCATATTTGTTCTATCAGTAATTGTCGCATTTCTGTTTTTTATACTTGTAAAACGCTCTGATCATTTTAAATGGGCCTTCTGTGCTGTGAATCTGTCGATGCCAGACGTAAGTCACAGCCAAGCGTTTTCACACAGACTGTATTTAGACATTTTCAACCACAGAAGATGTATTTATGAAACCTTAGCAGAGTGTGCGTGTGCGTGTGTGTGTGTCTGTGTGTGTGTTTACCTGCCCATTAGCTATAGTTTGTTTCTGCTGCAGGTGACTTCGCACCAATGGCGTCCACTCATTTAGAAGAGAACCAAATGCCTGTGGCTCATAAGACCTGCTCAGGGTTCAGGTTCTTAAAGCGGAAATAATTGCAGAGGTGCACGCTCCATTAAAAACAACTATTTAATACAATAATCATTCAATTAAAAAAGCCCTTGTAGGAGCTGCCAGGATTGATTTGGATCAAAGAAACATAATATTTGTGGTAAGAAGTGAACTGTTACACTAAGACAGTTCTACAAACACACTTGAAAACGTACCTAAAAATTACCTTATGGTTATTGTCGACTTCACTGAGAAAAATAACCGGTTTGTATTTTACACTTATGGATATCAAACCTGGTGAAGGTTTGCAATGACTGTCAACTTTATGTAAGCAATGTATCTCTGTCCAAACCATGCTATAACTCCAAATCTAGATAACTTGTAAGGCATGCTTTATCATTTTTACATATTTCCTTTAACAAGTGGTTCAATAATTTAGCTCATGATTCTTCAATTAAGTTTCATGTCCAAAGTCAAGAAATAAGCCAAAAAAAAAATACAAACTAAAAATCCTCGAAAGAAAATCAACAAACATCCAAGGTAGCAGCTAAAAGTGGCAGAATATTGAAAACATTGCTGAAGGAAAATTGAATTTGATTTTTTTTGAAAAGCAAAGCAGAGTTTCTAGCTCCAGTGTAGTGTATATTTATGAGGTGATTGGTTTGACAAGGAGGACAGGATCAGGATAAATGCTGGCTGAAGCTGTAACTTGGAGACCTACCAGACATCTCATCCAGGGTAGTGCTAGTTGTCAAGTTGTAGGAACTGTAGTTGTCTTACAATCACAGGGCTTTTGCTGAACAGTCCTCGGGCAAGACACCAAGTCCCAAGTTGCCTATGTTATTGTATACATTGGTGTATAAATCCAAAGAACAATGAGTGTAACTCGCTGTGGGGGGACGACAGCTGGATAAGGAACAGAAATTATGGTAGAATTCAAGCAGATACTATATAATTACTGCTCCATTTCTGATGCATGTTCACTTCTGCCATCAACTGTCATCAAAATACTGCACATTACGAAGCAAAGGAAATTTAAAACATAGCGATAGTGAAAGGAAAGAGCTAAAAGTCTCAGTTTTCTAAACAAAATCGGTTCATGTTTTACACATGACTTCACTGCATTAATGCAACAGTCAAAACAATGACAGTGTCTACCACTGCCCTCAAGTTCTTTCAAGCTAATGCTACTGATATGAAAGTTGAAGGGGACGTTAGATTTCTGATATTATATATATATATATATATATATATATATATATATATATATATATATATAT
>NW_015113229.1:226025-239552 GCF_001443285.1 Poecilia latipinna | reverse complement strand
CCCGAGCTCAGAGGATGAAAGAGACCACCCACGGAGGGAGAGAGGGGAATTTTTTTATATCAATGTCAGGTTCAGATATTCAGAAAAACAACAGGAAGAAAACAGTGCTCTCTGGTGCATTTTCATAGAGGCAGAAATCTCCATAGTGACTGGATACAACATAGAGAAGACCGATCTTTTTTTTTTTTTTTTATCTTAAACATCTTCAATTAAAAATTGTTTAAATTTTGTCTTAAAACTTGAGTAATCTAGTAGTTTGATATGAGTATGAATGACATATTTATAGAGCATCCAAGCAAACGGATGCCTGGACGTTTTTTAATGCCTGCTTAAGCAGGTTACTAGCATATAGATCCATGCCGCAGTGTTTTGCTTGGTTTCAGAAAGCACTCTAAAATTGTGTCTTGAATATAAATAACTTTAAACGGACAGATTAATCTACAGAAAGAAAGAGAATAGATTTTGAAAAACAAAAGGAGCAATTTTACTCTCACTAACCAAATGGCCTTTTCAAAGAGGAAACATCAGACATTGTCCTGCTGGTTTGCTTGCGAGCTCATACTTCATTACGGAGAGATGCCTTTGTGTTTTTATCTTGTTGGGCGCCTTTTGAGCAAAGGAGCACATTACATTGAGTCTTTGTTTTATTGTGTTCAGCAAATTAATAAATGGGGAGCACAGTGGGAAAAATAGATATGAAAATGTGTACTTTGCATTATTGAAAAGCCCATCCACTAAAGGTTACCAGCAGCTATTGTAGTACAATCTGTGAAATGTAATTAGAGTGCGTGTGAGAGAGCAGCCCAGATAAAGCTGCCTCTGCCATTATGGACTCCCTCATAACATTTTGCTTGCCTCTGAAACTTATTCTCTCTGAACTAATTTTGCATGACATATTGCATTTCTGCTTCAGCTATCATGAGGCTACCTGTGAATTAAACTGGGTTTGCAGTGCAGCAAATTTCTAGATTACACTTTGGACATGCAGATATCTTATATTTGCCATGATTTATTCATTGAAAGCAGGCAAATAACAAAATATTACTTACAGCTGTTATTGCCTGGGCCCAGAGGAAAAGGTGGAAAAGGTGAATGACGGGTTGAGTGTTTCTGCTTTCTGGGATTTCAAAAACTAACGACAAATCTAAGTTTATTGATACATAAGATATATATTTTTTGTTGGATCTGTCTTTTGGTCAACCTGAAAGAAAACTCAGAACACATAGTACCATTAAATTGATAGGATTAGATGGTTTACACAATGGATTTTTGAAAGGCTTTGTTTGATTAACACTATGAACCGAGTTCTGGAAGGTCTTCAGGTTCGGGGGAGTCTCTTTCTTCTTTTTTTTTTATATAAAAGGGGAGAGTTCATCTCAACTGGAAAATTACATTTTCTGCTTGTTTTTATCCATTGATTTGCAATTCAGCTCGATTATATTCTCGCTTCACAGCACAGACCGGGCTTTCCCCCAATTCACTTGGATTTCTTGGGTAGAATTTCAACCAGGCGAACGAACAGAAGGAGAAGAAGTTGTGAACGATGACATAGATTTTCTGTTTTAGAATTGTAGTCTGCTTGTAGACTTTGCGATGGCAGCAGCGGACGTTAACGGAGCCATTCAGTCCAACACTTCCAAACGTTGAATTTGGACCAGCAGTCGCCTCGTTCGGATCGACTGGATGTGTTGATGGACTCAGACCTGAAAAGATGATTACAAAGTTAGCGTTTTATCACCTAAAGAACATTTCCAGTAGACTAATGTCCCAACAAGATCTTCAGAAACTCATCCATGCATTTAGTCAAATTGATTATTACAATAGCATCTTCTCAGGTCTACCTACAAACACTGCTGTTCTCACCAAAACTAGAAAAATAGAGATATATCTCTCCACTTCATTTTTGGAGTTAATTGTAACATAACAAAGATATGAATATGGAAATTTCCTTAATTGTCTCCTCAACCTGTGATTATATTGAAGTTCTGGTGGTGCTGAGTTACTACCACATAAGTAATCATAAACCGATGCTGTCGTCATAGAATTAAAAACTACCTAAATTATCTAACAAAAGACAATTTAATAATAATAAAAAAAAAAAACCTAAAAGTGATTTCTACTCATTGAGTTCCACTTTACAGATTAGATGTAATGCATGTTTTCTTATCAAATATTTTAAAAAATCTATTTAAGAAAGAAGTCAGAGGTATGAAGTTAGAAAAATCTTAACGGTTTCACTGATTTGCAGTCCTGTGTTAGACGGCAGAGTGACGAAGGAGAAGACAATGCATGATGAAATGCCAACTTTAAAGCCATGAGAAATATTTATCACAGGGGAACTCGATGAATTCTGCGACTCGTTCCGAGATAAGGCCAGAATTCCTTTAATGGCCCCACTCCACATAAAGAGTGATAATGAAAGCTAACCAGGCCAAAAGTTGAGCAGAAAAGAGAAATGATTAAGGAACCTTATTAAAAGCAACCTTGTAAATTCAGAGGCATGATGGAGAGCACATTATGAGGCCTGATCCTTTTCAAATGACACCACGGTTTCCCGAACACGCCGAAAAAACCTGATTAGGGTGACAAGCACTGAGTGATACTGCAAACCTGTTAATAACATGAAAATTAGAAGGGGCTCATGCAAAGAAAGGAGATTAATTTAGCTGGAGTCCATCTTGTGCAAATTGCGAAGTTGTGAATATGTTTTCAGATAATGAGCCTTCCTACTTGTCAGCTCACTTGTCATTTTCTGTAATTAATGTTAAGGAAGACTCCTTCCTGATGGTTCGTATTACTCATGTACCGGGAAAATTTCTCCCCAGAAATAATTTACATTTATTATCATCAGTCTGTTTGTGTGGTTTATTTCACACTGGAGTAATTTATTGCTGCACCATCTTGCTCGCCTTGATTAGTCACTCGTCAGACTGAGATGTAATTTTTTTCCTTCATATGTCTGGTCGGTGGAAATTGAAAATGTTTTTTTTATTTATTTATATACTTTTTTTAATGCTCGGTACGGCACCTTTGCAGCTGAACGCTGCACACCTTTTTCTTTTAAACTGATGTTTTTGTCATTCTTCAAAAAAAAAAAAGCAAAAAGCATACAAATCTCTGCTGTGTTTGGGTCACAAACATGATAAATAAATGGAACGGATGCAAAAGTTCGTTAAAAGCAAACCGTTCTGCAGTCAGAGCATGGACTGACAGCGTTCAGAAGGCCAAAATCTACGTTCATATTTGTAAAAGAAATTAAGTTGACATATTTGTTTTCTTTAACCACCGATGTGTTTTTCTCCCCCACAGACACTGAGCAGATTCCCCTCTCTGTGGACTGACCATAACTCAGAGAAATCTTCATTTAAGACAGATATTTAAATCCCCCCTTTCTCAGGCACTGAGCTCGGTTTTCTTCGTACCAGTAAATTTATAAGCCCACTTCTTAAATGTATTATTCATCCAAGCATGTAAATAATGCATGCCTTGCTTCCAGAGTAAATTAACCCTTTACCTTACCAGGGATACAGGAGTCATTGTTTTGAAAGGCAATTATGTCATTTAATTAATGTTGTAATTAATACCGTAATTAGCTTAAACACCCAGCAACTGGGTGCCACTGCTAAGCTGTCTTAATTAAATAGATTGAAAGGTTTTATATATATATATATAATATATTTGCACTGTCACTGTTATAGGATGTAGAAAAAGATGCAGTTTACAAAAATTTTTTTTGAAGGCAAACAGAATCCAAGGACTCACCAGAATGTTTATTTTTCCTTCTGACTGTTATGAAGTTTAGAGAAATTCATGTATAAGAAAAGCAATATGAATTGAAAACAAAGCAGACTAATAATTTAGATTTTCATGCAGCGCTGATAAAAATTAAGACAATATTTTTCCAAACTGTTTTCCAGCGTTCTTCCAAATCAGAGTCAAAAAGTGTGTTCCTGAAGAATGGTGTATGTTTCTAAAAGGAGATGTGTTTTAGCTAAAGGGGTTGATTTGTGGAAATGTTTTGACTGTTGTTGATATGAATCTTCACCTGGGAGTCACCATTGGTATTCAAAAAAATCTTAAAAAGTTGTCGAACGATAAGTTTTCTATTGCTTGTTTGCATGTCCAGTAGGCTGGAAGTGGCGCCCCTCCAATGATTTGTACCATGTAAGCACCGTAGGAAAGTTTGGGTGTGCACACCAAGGCTGCCTGATGATGCTGAAGTTGATGATTGTATCGCTCAAGATTATTATAAATTATAAGAATATTGCACTGTTTTTTTTTTTGTTTTTTGTTTTTTTCTGCAATGCTTTTTGATCATCATCAGTCCAAAATGCTTGGGCCAGCAAAACCTAAACGGGACCGAGATCCTTTGAAACACAGTTTAAGGTTTACCGAAACTACTATACAGAAAAAATGCACTTATTGAGGGAAACATAAAAAGTATAGATTGTTGAAAAGCACGTCACTAACACCAGTTGTCTTTTTACATTTGTTCTTTTTCCTGTTAAGATTTTGACTTTATTTATTAATGTATTGTTCCGTCTTTATTCATGTAATTTCTTTGTTAAATGATAAACATGCAAAGTTCAAAATATCAAAATTCTGATTTTTTGTGTTGTGTCGTCACATGTAATACAAGATGAGTAAAAAGAAAAAAACACACACACACACACACACACACACACACACACACAAGAAAAAACAGAAAAGTGCCACTTCAACCAAAGGTTTTTCCTTTTACCATCATGTTTGGTGATTGTTTTATTTAGATTTTTTTTTTTACATGAATTGAGCAAGATGAATTAAAATATTAAATGCAAACAAAAATTCCACCATCCTCTATTTTCACACCATCAGCTCAAAAATGCAACTCGCCGATTCAGGTCAGTCACCTCTCAAAAAGTCCAAACACACAGCACTCTCCATTTCATGCTCATTCGGAGTGAGAGTTGTTGTCTGCTAAAATTATCGACGATAATCAATCAGATTCCAAATCATGCTTCCACTCCAAAGGTGTGTGAGCTTGTGTTTTATTGCTGCAGCACAGCAGCGTGAGCCGGCAGACAGCTAATCCGCTACCAGAGTTTTTATCCTTGCCCGAGCTGACAGTGATAGAAAGTGTTTTCCCCAAACTAGAAAAATAGTTGAGAGAAGGATGAAAAAACACTGGGGTCAGTAAATACTGGAGTATTTCCAGCGCACTCGACTCCACGGGCTGCGGGTCCGGCTTTTGTATTCATGGGCTGTGAGCATTAGTGCAGCTCATCTATTGTGCATGTGTACGTCAGGATCAGTTCTGAAGCCGGGCGCCTCTGCACTAGCGGGGAGCAATAAGCAGGAACTCCCTGCTTGTAAAAATTAATTCCCTTTAGGATGTCAGAGAGCTGCTGAAGATCCTGGGAGTAAGTGTTGAGAAATAAGCTGCTTTAATGTATGGGATTTTTTTTTTTTTTTTTTTCCCCACTGTGGGGGGAAGGTGGGTTGCTTTAAATGCCTTGAGTATTTGAGTGCATGTAAATATTAAATAAATCTAAAAAAAAAAAAAATGAGTCTAAAATATTAACCAAAAATATATATATATTTTAGGCTGTGTTCTCTATATAATCCCTTTTCATACCGTTTCCATTTTGTTCCATTCAAAGCACAAACCTCAAAGTATTCTGTTAGTTTTATACATAGACCCATAGTGCATGACCATGTGGTGAAAAGAAATTGATACATTACCTTTCAATTTTTCTGCAAGTTAAAAATATGAAAAGTGTGCCATGAATATGTATTCAGTTCCCTTTATTCTCACGTCCTAAATAAAATCCACTGCTGTCTTCGGAAGTGCACCAACAAGAGTTCCTCTTTATCGCAATGAAAATACAATTGTTTCCATGAAGGCCTCAGAGGTTTGTTAGAGCGCATTAGTGATCAAGCAGCAAAGAGACGAAGACAACTACTAACAGGTCAGGAATAAAGCTGTGGAGAAGTTTGATGGTTTATAACCTAAAGGGTTAGGCTGTAAAGCAATAGAAACAAATGTGACCTTTAGAGAGCAGAGCGGGCAGAAGAAAGTCGTAAGATGTCTTGTTAAAAGTTTGGCACAAGACATGTAGGAAACAGTGAACATATGGGAGAAGATGCTGTAGTCCACTGAGACCAAAATCAAGCTAACATGCAAAATTAACATTGAGCATCACCTTGGAGACATGGTTGCTACTTTGAAACATGATTGTGGAATCGTCATGTTGTAGGTTTGATTTTTATTTGATTTTTTTTTTTTTTTTTTCCCAACAGGGACGGGGAAGATAAGTACAGTGAATCCCAGCCTGTTCACAGTTCGATATTCTCAAATTCACCTATTTGCAGACCTTCCTGTGGACTGTAAATCAAAATTGTTCAGGGAAAATTAGTGTAGTTGCAGGTTGTTTTTTTTTTTTGCATAACATACCTAAAATATTTTAAGGAAAGTGCAACTTGGGAAGTTGAAATACATAGACACAATGCTACTCGACACACCATCAACATTCGCAAAGCAGCCAATTCAGGAGCATTGCTTTTCCTTGCCACTGATTGGCTGTACAACCAGGAGTACCTTCAAGAGGCTTAAAATTTTGAACAATTAAGCATTTTAAGAAGAGGTATCAAGTAGTCGCAGATCTCAGCTATTTGCAGGAAGTTGTGGTCCCTGATCCCTGCAAATACCGCAATGTAATGTTTAGATCGAAGGATATTTATGTGTAAATTTGTCCGTCTTTTCAGACATTTTCCTGTGTGCAGAAAATTGCAAAAACTCTGCATCATTGTCATTCAGCTTAAATGTTGTGAACCACTTTGTGTAGATTTAATCAAATAAAATCCCATTCATAAGCATCATCTTTTGTACAAACGTGACAAAATCAGGAAAGGTTGAAGGTGTACGAATACTTCTGCAATGTTCTCTACGTCTGTATGCTTTTATGCACCTGGGAGCGTCGGTGAAAGTCTACGGTTTGCTATGCGGTTGCTAGTGCTTCTATCAATGTCATTAGACCATTCATTGGACTAAGTGAGAAATCCATCAAAAGCTGACAGGAAGCCACAGACTAATGGCTGTTAGGCTGTAATATTCTTTAATATAATTTTTATTTGCCTTAATTTCATCTTCTTTTACGGGGCTCCCAAATCAGAGGAGAGCTGCTGAACACCTGAGCACCGAGCTCCAGAGCTCACAAAGCTTCTCTCTCCATGTGGATTTATTTTGGGCAAAAATAAACTGCAGAACTTTGTAAGACGGACTGAGAAAAAAAAGAAAAAAAAAAAAAAAAAAAAAAAAAAACCTGTATTTCGATGCAGGGACACGTGGACGTGAAGAGCCTTTCTGCTGTTTTTTTTAGTTTTTTTTTTTCCCTTGCACTCTTTTGCATTCAAGGCCTCATTCATAATGCTTTCCAACACTCCAAATTAAAAATAGCTCAGCGGGTTTCAATTTTGCCCTGACACAAACCTAATTTTACACCTCCTTTCAGGAGTACCCCCTGTTCTTACACTTCATATCCTCAGAAACAATCAACCGCAGCCCTGAAATTGCCTGAAACATAACAAAACAAATGAAATGGAAATTAATTTTTTTTTTTCGTGCAACAGGATTATCTACCCGTGTGACTATTATCTTCCCCTGCTGTTTATCTGTAGCAAAAGGAGGAGATAATTTCACAATTAATGGCAGAGCATTCAGAACCCTACTGTAATCATTACATGACACGTCTTGAAGAAATAGCCCTTCATATTGCCTTATCCTGAGCTTCAATAATCTTGACCCTGGGTATTAATGGATGAGTTAATGGCCTGCAGAAATCCTTTAATTTATGCCAGGGTGAATTAGGAATAAGTAATGGATTCTGCTTTTCAAAATGTCCAGACAAGGCATTTCCGTTCAGGCTATCTGAGAAATCAAATTATCATATTATCTCTTTGAATGGGTCTTCATAACCCATATTTCACAATATCTGATGGAAATAGTTTTGACATTCATTACATGACTCTTGCTTTATTGTGCCTTGATGGTACATGCTATGACAAAGGCAGATAATGATTTTTCCAGCCGGCAATGTAGAGAATGGGCGGTGGGAAAAGAAAAAGAAATCAGAAATGACAAATCAAACATTCATTGTCCTAATGTAAATACAAACGCAGTTATGGTGGTGAAAATTGGTTTGACTCTCTTGTAAAAGAGGCCACAGCCCTTTGCCCCCTTTTTCTACTTTGGAATGTTTGACACAACTTGGCAATGTTATGAAAAAAACTTATTCTGAGCTTTAGTAGTCATTTGATTTACTCTAAAAATGAATGAATGTAAAATGTAACTATCTGGTGATTTATTTCATCATAGAAACACCCATCCTAACCTGTTTATACTTATATTACACACACAATTTTGGGCCAGCGTGACCCCATCACTAATTTATATCCCAACTTGTAAACCAACCACATCAGATATGCTCTTGGAATCAGAGTTTTTTTTCATGCTGGGTAATAATTCTGGAAGGATTATGGAGATAATAATCATACAAATGGTCAAATTAGACATATAATTACATAAGTGTTATTTTGTTATTCTGATGCCCACATATATACCAGAGTTTACCCTTATGCTAAAATGTTTGGGGGGAGGGGAGACATGCAATTTCTGTTTGTAAGTGCATGATGTCATTGATTACATCACTGGCTATAACCCTATTAAGTTTTTTTTTTTTTTTTTGGTATATTCTTAAAAGTGAATGTCATTTAAACTCTTCAATGTTACTTTTTCGGCTGTAAGGAATGTTGTATTTTGCAAATCATTTAGGTTGCAAAATCACTTAATAATCTTATTCCTGTTTTTTTATTTAGACTGTGTTGTTTGGTTTAACTGTTTTTAAAGGATGCAAACTGATGAGGTCCAGGTGTGTTTCTGTCCTTTCTTCACTGAAACACACCTTAAGGTAGAAAAATGTGAGAGACAAAGACATGCCTCCCTATACATTTTAACAAATTTGCCTGAAAAAAAGATGTCTGAAAATACAATGATCAAGAACAAACAAAATATTTCTGCTGATGCTGTCTACCTACCACATTCCCTGAAACTTGGTCCACATTACCCTACAGTCACAGCCTGATTTTCTTACAGTAGACTTTGACTAGTTAGGAGAAATTTACTTCAAATCACCAGTTCTGAAAGTACAAAATATCCAAAGGAAAACTGCTCATTTTTGTACCTGGGAAAGTCTAGCAGCACAAAACAACCAAAGCTGCAAAAGTACAAAATGACCCAGGAGTGAAACGGCAGTAATGTTATAAAAAAATGATCCGTCATTAAATTAGCTCTGATGTGCAGGTGCTCTGACCTTCATATGTCCAAAATTGTAACTAGTAATGGGAAGAAATCTGATGTTTCACTTGAATTTTGTGTCTACTGTGCAAACCAGTCTCTCACTCCAGAATGTACAATAGCTGCTAAGGTCCATAAAACGATATCTTTCTATGTGCTGGTTTAAAAACTATCACTCACACTTATTATCAACTCCCAACATTTCAGTGGGAGATGGTTAAATTACACCACAGGAGTTTGTGTATGCATTTAATAGGGAATCTGTAATTTTCAAGAATTTTTTAGATATTTCTAAAACATGTATGACAGCTTTGCGTAGCTGAACATATCTATACTGACCTGTGCTACATAACCAAATGCATAGAAAGTGGATGTTGGAGATTTATTTAATTCGAATGCGTCTTCCTGTGCCATGAAGGCAGATGTGCCATTGCATGACTATTCACTTTACAAAACATTTAGTTTTGTCTTTCTTCACAGCAGCTCTGTAGATAAACAACTTTTAAATCGGTGACCCACAACTCGGTGCCCTTTGTCCTTAATTTTTGATGTCACCCTATTGCCACACACCTGATTTAAATAAATGGGTCACTAACAGGTTTCGGCAAAGCTTGACAGCATGCTGAGGAGGTAATGAAATCAGTCGTGCTGGAGCAGGGACACATCTGAAACATGTATTATGAAGACCGGAGGAGTGGACCTCTGATTTAAATAGTTGCAAAGTTGAAAAGTGATGGTGGACACACCACCAAAGAAAACAATTTGACTTTTTCTTGTTGACACCGAAATAATTCTATTACGTGGACTAGGTTTTATCATAGGGTTGCTGTTACTCATTGTATAAAACAAACTGACTAACTTGTGCATATCATTGCTATCCAGAGCAGATCCAAGGTTGTATGGTTCCCTAGGCAGAATTTGATTAAGGGGCCCATTTCCAGGTAAGCCCACTGTCTACCGGCTACCTCAGCAACTAATTTTCCCTTTTATTCAGTTCACACTTGATGGTAGCCAGGAAGGCTGTTGCCTTCCTGTGCAATTCTGCTTGGAAAAAATTCTCGCTTCCAGCACAGTCTGGGCTTTCTGTCTTTGACTTGGCTCGTCTCCAGTCAAATTTCTACCGGACCAAAAAGCGAACAGAAGGAAAAGTTGTGAACAATGATATCGATTTTCTGTGCTGTTTTAGAGTTGTAGGCCACCTGTAGTTTTAGCAATGGAAAAGGACAAAGTAAATGAAGCAATTTAGTCCATGTTGGCCACATTTCCAAATATTGAATTAATACCAAGAACTGTCTCGTTTGGATCGGCATGCCTCTCTTCACAGTGGAGGATGGTTGTTCACAGTACAAGCATTTCCCGGTAAGCTTCTTAGCATTGAACTGGCGCTTTTAAATACATCACAGGAAAGTGTTAGCATTTGCGTAACATTTAAAACCTCAGCACAACCCGTACCACCAGGAAGCAATAGTTTCTCAACAGGCTCTCTGTAAGAAGCTAAGTGTAGTACTTGTTTTGTTTTTACCACTTGATGGTGTTATCACAACTTTTTTTTTTTTTTTTTTTAAGTAAAGTTCCAATTTTTTAATATGACATTCTTGTGAAGGTTAATAACTTATCCGATGCACACAGCTGATTTAGTTTTTAATTTTCTATCAAAAGGTAAGAGTATCCTGGATGGAGAAGCTAGCAGCACAACCTGGCTAAACCAAAGCACTTTTTTTTTACCATCTTAAGACGAATTCGATATCAAAACGGTTGTTTGTTAGAATGCTGCTTTACAAACCATTGCGCTGTAGTTTTGTTTGCATTGTAGTTTTACAAATAGCACATTTTTAATTTCTTGTGTAAAATTACTAGTGCTCCCGGAGCCACCAGCCCTGCAAGAAGACCTTGGCAGCCACATTTACAGCTTATGTTAAATTATCTGACTTGTACAAGCTTGGTTGTTCGCCCTTTTTTAACATCCCCGCCCTCACGTGCTTTGCCTACTGGGCTTGGCTTTTTCATTGACTGCCATCATGCATGTGTCAAAAGTTTATTGCAAAGGCAAAACCACTGTCACCGAGATAAGGCCATCCAATTGTAGCCCCCATCACTTCACATCTCAGGCCAAACGGGATCCTGTGAGAGCATCCGGAACCCTTCATGCAGACATTCACCGTACTCACTCACGGTCCAACAGCAACTCTGGCAGTTATTTGGGGCTTGTTTGTAATCTTTTTGGGCGCTTTGTCAGACAGGCGCGGTGATATTAGTGTGAGTGCACAAAAGCCCCCGAGTGGTGTCACGCACAATTAATGTCCCCAGGTAGCAACTCCATTAGTCTTATGAACTCAAGTCGCAGTGGGGAATGCTAATGGTGGTTGTGCCGTAGGGCATTAGAAGGGAGCACAGCCAAAGCCACCACTTTACCCTTCGATTTGACCAGTGTGCACCTCTGTCTCGCTTTAGAGCCCTTCAGCCGACACCCCTAGCCTCGTCACTTTACAGAGACGCACTGTCAGGTAGCAAGCAGTCTCTAAAGAGTCCTCTCAGTATATAATATGTGCTGCCTCACACAAAGCTGCATGCTTTTGCTTTAAAACAATCACATTTCCAAAGCATCTTTTCCAAATGCCCCCAAATTACACAACAGCGCGGTGTAACGTGTCACTGTCACGGAACATTTAAAGTGTCCGTATTTACAGCGTTCATGTGAAAACACTGCACTCGGTTAATCATTGTCAGCTTTCATAAATTTTGACTTCCATCTCGGCAGACCGAAATCCCACACGGTCACATGACCTCCTCGGCAGCCGATCCGGAGTCTGACCTTGCTGGCGTACGAGGCATGCAGCGGTTCATTTGATCTAACAGGCCTGCAGCTGAGCTAAACCCAGCGGTGAGGTCTGCCTGGCTCCCCCGCTCCATGCCCGCTCTAGCATGGATGTATTTAGGAAGCCTGGTAGCTACCTTTACATCACAGCTCAATAGCGTCGTGTTGCCTCCAAACCTACATGTCAATTCCATGTCACACAGTCTGTGGAGCGAAAAAAGAGGTAGAGGTAGTCTGTGATAAAGAGTGAGCTGACAGAAAGCTGAGAGATAGATAGATAGAGAGAGAGAAAAGCTGGTAATTTTTTTTTTTTTGGTGGAACGTGCCGGCATCTCGAAGGAATCTCCGTACGGACATGAAAAAAAAAAAAAATCACAACCTCACCATGACAGTGACTGCGAACGGTGAAAAGTCACTCTGAGCCTATTCACGGCCTTTATTACATTATCAATTACAGATTATAAATGTACTCTACACAGTCTGCTGCTCGGTGCCTTACTCCATCATGTTGTGCCGTCATCACTCAAACTGAGGCCCACACGGGAAGGCCGGCGGAGCTCCGAGGTTCCTAGGCGCCTTTTCGCTGTTGCTGTGGAATGCAGTGGCTGCTTTATTGCTTGTGGCAGTAATTGCACTTACATCTTATGGTCTTTTGTTGGGATAAACCCCACCGCTGGCCCTCCGGTAGCCTCTGCTAAGCACCAACAGAATTATAATGCTTTCAGAAATGTGAAACCTACTGACGGTCGGCCGAAGGTCCAAATCGGGAGCGTGAGGATAATCCTGTGCTAGAATATAGAATATGAGCTTTTGTTTTACACAAGCAGTCGGTTAGATGAGCTGTGGTGACTGTTTCTTGTTTATATTCTTCAACATCAGCTCATCATTGCATTAATAAGGCACACCATGTGGTCATTCACAGGATGTCCTCAGAAAGCCCAGATCTTTGATTTTTACGGTATGAATGAACCAAGCAAGTGTTCATTGATTTATACATTACATATATTAGTAATAAAACAACATCCTGCTGCAAAACAATTGAAAAATCAATAGTAATTGGAACCAAAATATTATGAGTTCTTTGTCTGCAGTCGTACCCTCTCCACACCTGGCCAGGGAAATCCTGTACTTTTGAACAATAAATGTGATAAATATTGATAGCCATGTCAAAGGAATGTATGGCTGTAATTCTAAAAGCCTAAATATAAATTGACTAAACTCTGAAAAGTTGGTCTGTGATAGGAAAAATAACAGAGCTGAACTTGATGAACCTGTACTGAAATTAGTATTGATCTGCAAAGATCTGGAGAGTATGAAGGTACTCACTAATTTAAAATCAAACATAGAGATCCTTGAGATAAAATGTGAAAAAAAAAAA
>NW_015113229.1:195940-222844 GCF_001443285.1 Poecilia latipinna | reverse complement strand
AAAAAAAAATATATATATATATATATATATATATATATATATATATATATATATATATATATATATATATATATATATATATATATATATATTGTATAATGTTAAGTAATAGGTTATGGGATTGACTTTAAGGTGATTGGATTGTCAGAGTTGGTGTTTGTGAAATTAGATATTCAGGAAGAAGAAATAGAGAAAAAAAAATTACAGCAGAAAAAAGAAAATCACAGCAATTGAACTCACAGCCTTTACATTTATCTTTTGATATATATTGAAATAGGCAAAAATAACAATATGCATGGTTTGAGTCAGGAGGAGGAAGTGTAGATTTAAAAAAAAAACACTGCATGCACACAGAGAACATACAAGCAGCATAATGAAGAGCTTACGCAGTGAAAAAGCTGAGATCCTTGTATCTCTACAATCAAATATTTTTGCTTTTGTATACATAGATGATGTGCAACTACAAGTAAATAACCTGGCATTTCATTTTGTTGCATATGACATTGTAGAGTATGATCTCCAGCAATCAGGCTACCAAAAATGTATTGAACATATGAAACCATTGCATGACATGAGCACATGAGCAGCACAAACTTACATTGTGCAAACACGTGTCACTGCTACAAAATGTCAGCAAGTGCTACCGCAATGTTGCAGTACTAACCTGATAGTAGCACTAACAAGTCTCGTGTGTTGCTATGCAAACACTCCATCTGCCCTGACGAGGGTTCGGCCATCTTTGCTCTAAGACGCTCCAGTGTGTTGGCAGCTTGACCTATTTTACAAGTAAATCAACTTATACTAATTTGCCCAGTAGTGGGGAACTTATAGACTGCTTATTGAACTTTTAGCTCAGATAATCATTAAGTTTAGAAAAATGACAAAAATAAGACAATGGCATCCTGAAACAATTCATGTAGTCACAGCAAAAATAAATTACTTTGTCTTTGTCCAATAGCACGCTGTGAAATTTAGCCTTTATTCCAATCCAAATACTATACAAAATATTGTAAGTTACACACACTTTTCGGTGAGATGATGCTGCCAACCACCAATGGAGAAAATCAGCTAAAACCAATTAAACAGTCAGTGTCTTCAAAAAGTTTTAGATCTGGTTTCTGCTGGTACAGCAGGCCACCATCCACCATTATTTTTATTAATGGCCAACTAGAAGACAGACTGGAGGTTAATCAAAGGATGAATAAGATGAATAACATCAAACGATTTCAAATCATAACCAAAATACATTTTTTTTTGCATGTAGTTCTGTATTTAGACAATATTTTTACTTAATTTGTTTAGGGCGTCTACATTGCAAATATAAGTCAGATCCCTGTCTCCCCACATTATCCCTGTTCAGTTTATTAACCACGTGCCATCTTATTCTGCTAACTACATAGCGCAAATATATTTAAATCTGATATAGGAAGATGTAATTAAGATATCCTTTGGAGAATTGTTACCTGACTGACTTTCTGAGATGTGCCACAACCAATCAGAAATTTACTTGATGAATTGTTTCCTGTCAGGACCAATCACAGAGAGCAGTCGTCAGGAATTACATTTAATTTACATTTAGCTTTTCATCAGGTAAACCTGCTTTTCTTTTTCTTTTTTTTTTTAATTTCGTATGCCAAACAATGCATAAAAAAACATAAGAGAAGAGCTGTAAGTAGGGTCATACTTTTATAGGACTGCTTTTCTTATGGTGCACACCTCTTCTTTAGTGTGGGATCCCATGGAGCTGGAAAACAAAGCATGAGGTGTGTCTTATTCTCCACAGAGCGTCTTGGGGCCAAGGAGTGAGCTTGCTGCCATCCTGAAGGCTTTGAGTGCTTTATAACAGCATACACAGAGGACTGGCTTCGCGCAGCCCGGTCATTAACAAGTGGCCGGCGGTGAAGGCAAAGCCGGAGAGGGGCTCTCCACTGTCCTGCTGCCACACCTGCTTCCACATTCACAGAGCCAGGGCCGGCCCCGCATGAAGGATGGCTCGCAGTGCGCTGAACTCCAGGGAGAGGAATCCTGCTCTCCTTGTCTTGTTTGTTTGATAATTCAAGAGATTCTGACAGTCCACAGCTCTGAACTACAAAACAACAGGGTTCTGTGGGTTTGTGATCATTAGTTCCAGCAGGAAAGCTAACACGACACTTTAGTTTACCAAAAAAAATAAAAATGCTTAAAGCCCATCTCAGCGGAGAACATTTCTGTCCACATATGTTATTTTAAGGTTCTATATGTCCTGGTGGACCCACTGGATGTATTTTTAAACATATTCAGTACACAGAAGTGTGTTCGTATACACTGAAAAAGGCTTGCAGGGAATAAACTCCCAATGCTGGGCTCGCTGATTTTATTTACCTTCCTGATTGCATAAAAATTGTAAAACTGTAACATTTTAGAAGCCTGATTTATCAAATACATAATTATGTCTTTAAAGATTGATTGTTAATTAGCTGTTACAGTTGAGACCAAAATTATTCACGTTCTTGTTAAGTTTTAACGTGATCTTATAATTTTACCAACATGTTAGTTCTGACTGGAAGTAAAGTGAATATTTTCAGGGGGACGCAGCCAGACTGCTAACTTGAATCTAATACAGAATCTGTAGAGGCAGATAAAGATTAGGTTGATGGCAAGGAGGCCTTCCAGTGTGAAAGCTTTGGAGGTCTTTACCATAGAAAAATCATAAAATTGCCTGCTATAATTAACTCCATCAACAATGACTGCAATGCTTGTTTTGTCTTTTGTTTACATTGAATTATGTGTTTAGCTGCTTCTGTCCATTGCATGCAGTGATGTAACTGCTGAGTATGAAGTCGCTTCAAAAATAATCACACCTGTCTCACTGAGGGTCAAACATGAAAGTGGCCTAGATTGTGGGAAGATCATATTTGTGCTGCTCACTGTCCTAAAAAACACATGGGTGATTTTTTTTTTTTTCCTACAGTGTGAACGCAGCTACAATTTGCATTTTGATGCTTGTCTACATTTTGGCTTCAATAAAATGCTTATTTTGCAGATTACGTAGAAAAAAAGTTCAAGTCTGGTGTGATGGAAAATACACAGACATCCCATTTGCATGAATCCTTACACACAGAAATGGAACGAGAAGAACCTACGTCTCTTAACCCCAAGTTTAACAAGTTACACGCTTGACTTCTGCATTGTGTTTCTAAACAGCATTGACGCATAAATTAAATTAGTGCATAAACTATTGAGTAGTCCAAGTTATGACTGACAAAAGGAATTGTTCTATTTTGATCTCTCGAGAGCAAACACCAACACTGTTGTTTTCTTATTGCACAAGTCAGTGGACGCGGACGGGATCAAACTAAATTTTGATAGGTGCCATTTGGGATTATTTGACTTTAAGTAAAAGCGGAGATGTGACATTTACTTGCACAGCCAGCCCGGCAGCAAGGCACCGTGTTATGTAAATAGCACACCTGTCGGCTCCCAGTGTATACGTTTTTCCTGGATCAGCCCGACTCACAGAGAAAAAATCTCTTTCAGGGCGGAAATATGTAGCATAATCATAGCGTTTTGTACAATTTGTGAGAATTGTCATAGAGCGATGGGGACAGCGATCTTTATTCAGAGGGCTTCGAGGGTTATCACGTCTTTTAAACATTAGTAACTTAATGCATAGATTTATGCTTTGATTAAAAAAAAAAAAAATCAGTAGTGATTTCAAGTTTGTGTGGGATGCAAAACACAAACTTGACATTTCTACTGAAATTTTTAGTGTATATGAGATTAAAATTAGTTTCGGAAAATTTGAAAACTGCAATAAGTACTGCCAATGAATGTATAGGACTCTGGTTAAGTTTGCCATTTCAATAAGTTATAACCACACTTTTCGACATGTGTTGTTGCTTGGTTCCAAACCATTGGTATCACTTTTTTTATTTTTATAATTACTTTTTTTATTATTATTATTAATTATTAAGAAAAATGATTATAAACACAAATTCCACACATGCTTTATTCCACCTGGATATTATCTCCTGAGGACTTTTATACAACAATCTATTTTCATATCTGTTGCTTCTGATCCCTGCTTGGACCAGGTGACTCCCTGAAAACATGACAAATGTTTTAATCCGACCAACACACTCTAAGTGGCCTTTTGCTGCGAGATGATATTTTGTTTGGAGTTACAAACCTGAATTTATTTTCAGTAGGTTATGAGTAAATTAGAGAAAATTACTTTAAGCCATTGGTTGTCAAAGAGAGCACAGGTACGATCCAAGAAAATTTAGTGCATAAAACTCCTGTGACCTGCTAAAAGCACTTAAAGCTCTAAATTATCTTCACTTTCCAAAACTCACTGAATGTAACATAGGACAGAGAGTAAGTTATTTCTGAAACAGTTTTTTTTTTTTTTGACAATTTAATTTTCAGCTTCCCATTAAGCCCCTATATCACCTGCTTTAACATACAACAATTCAGCAGCTCCTGGGACGGCGCTAAATCCAACTCAATGTAGCTCTAAAAAAATGCTGTTATTTCACATACTTCCTGTTCATCTTGGTTTATGGGGGAGTAGTGAAATATAATCAAAGACCAAAAAGATGAGATTAAAAAAAAAAGCCATCCTACATTTGCATGAAGAGAAAATGCAGAACAGGTAGTGATGAGTGGCTAAAACCGGGAGAGATTCTGTTATACTATTCTCACCATTAAAGCTTAACTGCCTTTACTTCATCAACAATGGGCTCTCTTTGCTATAATGGTTCCTTTAGGTGCCTCGCTTGTATTTGCCTAATTACTTTGGCTTTTGTCAGGCCCAACAGAAACACAGCAAAGAAGGAAATCCATACTTGATAACGATGAAAAATTCATATTGTTGTTTTTTTCATCATTCTCTGTCTGTCCCCCCCCCCCCCCCTCCTTCTCAATCACTCACATCCTGCTCTCTCTTATTCTCTGGTATATTTAAATGTTAATAACCATTCATTCCTGACACTCTATCTACCAAGCTCCAAGTTTAACAGGAAATCTATTTAATCTGGAGAATCTCATTACATGATCATGGCAGCAGCTAAAGCTCCGACTATTGTCGATAGATGGGAGGGAGGTGAGGCGGGTGAAGGGGGGAGAAGAAAGAAAGAGGGCGAGCAGAGAAAGACGACGACGCACAAAAAGTGAATTCATGGATGGATATTAAATTTAATCACAGAGCATGATGGGATTTGAAAGAGGTATAGTTAGTCTTTGGTCTTTCTTTGTTTAGGAGGATCCTGATTTAATGTTTTCTATTGTGTTTCACAGCCTTAAAGGGATAGTTCCGAATTTTTAAAGTGACGTTCTTGCGAAAGGTTAAGAGCAGCTAATATCTTAGCTGAAAATTATTCATATCCCTGGCTGATTTGGGTTAAAGCTAATCTTTTAATTTTACAAAGATGTGTCGTTTGAAAGTAATTTTGGGTTTTTGGAGGGACTGGATAAGAGTCCTGACTTGAATTGGGACTCTAAAGATTCAAGTCGGCTCATCAATAAAAGCATCAAATACAAGTGGAAACGTAAGAAAAAACAAAAAAAACTAGTCAACAATCATTAGATGGCGTGATTATTGTCATGTCAATATTGATTTTGTATTAATTATTAGGAAGGGTGTCAATTCTTTTTGACATACCATGGTTCCAGTTTTAATATGCATAAAAGAAAAATAAGCTTTTTGAAAAATGATTTCCTATTTACAAATGCATACATATTTATATCTTTTGAGAGATGGAGAGATGTCTCATGTTTCAGAAACAAACTATTTAGTGGAATGAAAATAATTTTACACCTAAATCTACTAGGGATACAATTTTTAATTTTCCTTTTTTAAAAAAAAGAAAATTAATTTAATCAATGAATACTTTCAATTATTTTGCTATTAAACTGTTAAAATGTATCCAACAAGCATATGATGAATAACTTTTAAGGTTAAAGAATGTGTCTATGTAGTAAAACTCATTTTAAAGTTTAGACAGATTACTAAAGCCTTTTTTTTTTTCTTACAATCTCTGGGTTTCTGTAACTTTTACTTATGCTATTTTGATGTTGTTGCCTATTACGTCAATCCTTGCTGATGCACAGAAACAAATTCAGCTGATGAAGTTTAAGTTGGGAAAATTTTTTTTATAATTATAACTGTTTCTGCACTTTGACTGTATATGAGAAAAGTCCAGATTTGGACCTGGAATGTAAAATTTGAGGTGAATTTGTGTGGCACCATCTCCCACTTTCATTTCCTGAATTGATAATCATCATCTTGTGCTTAAATAGCCATCTGATTTAAACGTGACAGTGGTTTTAAGCTTCATAAATACCCGTTTGCTTAAATTGCTATTAGGTTTTTGACACTGTAGTTCCTTTAAGTTGGTACTCTTGTCCTCTTTGCCCCTTTTCGGATTAGCTGTTAGCTTTCAGCCTCTGAGTCCAACTAATTTGGATTTATACTAAATGAACAGATGTATCCTATGCAGGGGAGATAGTAACTCCTCTAACTTTTGAACAGAACCTCAGTTTAAAAGTCCTGATCCATCCCTTTTGAGTTCCAGCTATTCCCAAAGGCAAATTTAGTAGGTTGAAAAAAAGTCAACTCATCCCGCCCTGTGGAGTATTTGACAGCATTCCAAACCTGAACTCCTCATAGGACCACTGAAAGATTATCACTGATTTAACAAAATGCATATTCAGAGCATTAGCCACAGACGGTTCCCCAAACCCCTCCAAACGCCATTCTCAGGGTTTCTATTATCTTATCCACCCAGCACTATTTAATTTCATTTCCATGAATATGCAATGAATTTAATTTTGAACACTATTTTCATCTGCTCCTGTAATCACAAAATGCCAGCGTAATTAGTTTCTAATTACTTGCTGTAATTGTTGTAGTAATCATTTTAATTACCCAAATGCACAGACATTAAATGCTAAAAGGAAAATAATCTGCTTGTACCTCCTACTGTGTCCCTCATTCTCCAGAGTTTGATATCCAGATTTTGACACGGGGAGCTTTCGCGAGCCAGAGACAAGAGTCAATAGAGGGCTGCTGTGTGCGGATGTTTTATACCACTTGATAGGGGAATCATGTACTGTACGGGAGGGAGGGCTGGGAGAGACAGAGGCAGACAGACGGGGACCAGACTTGCACTGTAGCATCTCTGCAATCTGCTCTGTGGAAATTTGCATGCCCTGAAAAGCCATTAAGTTAAAATATACAGTTATTGTACCTTTCTGGGACCGGCGCCACACAAATGCTTATTGCATGTGCTTATAGCTCAGACTACCAGATGGTAAATCATGAAATTTTATGAAATTATTGCACCAGTGAGGTGTTTTGAAAAGGAGCAGCTGTGAGGGAGATGAGACATTATAAACACTCACAGGTGTTCTGTCTTTCCCCTCCGCCAGCCACAACATAAAAAATTAAATTATAAACAAACCGGCAAATGTTGTAATCTCCTCCGCAGATTCACTACTTACGAGAGAAATTGCTTAAACCGAGCAAAGAATTTAATTTTGATTTACATAAAATATTTATTGTGGCTGAGAAATTTCATCGAAAGACCCGCTCCGCTGCCACATTTGGAAATTGCAGAAACGTACGTCCTGCTAGCGTCGCGGTGCCGTGGATGAAGAACCATTAGGGAAGGCTCTAATGGGCACTTCACCCAAGCACATATGGGCAAGTACACCTAATAAGAGGAAGCTGGTCAGTGCCAAACACCACAACAAGCTTGTGTTTCTCATTAAGATTTTATTCCTTCCTTAGTATTTAATTAGCGAGTCTTGCAGAGGGACCGAGGAAGATAGCGTCACATTCACTACTTTGCCACCGTCCAAGTCACCAAGATGTAAACTGGAAGTCTCCAGCTCCCTGTCTTACAAGTAATATGCTATACGATTACTTGTTGCCTGGAACGCAGTCAGATTTCACTAAAAGCTTGTCTTGCTGTGGTTGAAGGAGGCTGATACTTCAAAATTGGCTCCTTAAGAGAACAACAGTAACACTTAAACTAGTGAATACGTCAGAATTCCAGAAGTAGAGATATTTATTTTGTTTTATTTGTATCAAAATATAACCTGGTAAAAACCTTCTGTACGCTTTGTCTCGTACAGAAGGTCTGGATTCTTGGCTATTGAGAAACGATTGCTTGCTAGAGGCGGTGGCTCTTTTCCAGTTTTAATGCAATACATTTTCACACTATGAAGCTTACCGGAAATGGCCAGACTAAACATAGGATGGTGGAAGCTTTGTTTCTGGACTCTAATACCCAGAAGTCACTACTAAGCATAGGCTGGTATGAGATTGAACATCAAAATCTACTCCTAAATACGTATGACATGATCAATCAAAACAAACAAACTCTTTGTCAGCATCATTTTGATGCAAACTGAAAAATGTTTTACTCCTATCATCTCCTCTTAGAAGTGGACAGTTATTTAAAAAAAAATGCTCAAAATGCTCTTCAGTGTGACTTAAGTGTAAGTATGTTTGAAATTTAGATTTATTTTCACCATGAATACTCGTATATTACCGTGTTGTTGTGGTTACCACAGCTCAAATAAAATATTCAAATTAGATGCATGTTTTCTTTCTGTGTTAAAAAAAAAAAGAAAGAAAAAAAAAACTGGTGACTGGTCACGGACTTGTGCTGGAAGGGTTTGATAGTCATGCATATTCAAATTCACTGCTGGACATGACTGCCCTAAATAGTCGAAGAGCGTGCAACACTTTAGGGTGGTTTGTCTTCCATGTTTTTTTTTTGTTTTTTGTTTTTTTATTTGCTACTTTGTTTTGAAGCACCTCCAGCGCAGACTGATCAAGGCCCTCCTATGCATTTATTTCCCATTAGCTGGAGGCAGTTTATGGCCCTCATGCCTATCAACCTCACAGTTGAATAAAGATCTGCATCAAAAAGCAAGTCATTAATCTTTATGTTACAAACATCAAACCCTGTCTTCCATATACAGATAGTTTCTGAACTGATGAGAAGACCGTCCGTCCATCCGTCCATCCATCCGTCCATCGGTACATTTTTCTAAGTATGAATTGGTGAAATGGTGTAATTCAGAGGAGGCAGGTTGGTGCTAATCCTGCTCAAGCAATTGTAAAAGTACCACTAAGGATCCCACGAAACTGTCTCGAGCCAGACACTTATATAAAAAGCCCAAATATCTCAACATTATCCATGCATTATCATAATGGCAATGCGGAGCATGGTAATCAAATGTGCTCGCATATTACCTCAAACTCATCAACAAGAGCTTTTAATGAAATAACATCCTTAAATGAACGCTGCGAGAGGCTGAAAAGTGAGCAATGGCTTTGCAGGGTAGTTTGAATTTTTAATTGCCTGTCGGGAGAATATTAGATAAAGCTTGATTAGAAATAAATTGAAAATCTCTGCTGAATGCATCTCTGGGTAGACGCACCAAATGAGACAGGCAAGAAAGGCAGGACATCCATAAAGGCCCAGGAAATCTTTGGAAGTTGATTGATTTACTAGCTATTAGTGTTTTTTTTTTTTTTTTTTTTTTGTCCCTTCTTATATAATTTCCTATTAGCCAAGTTCATCACGTATGCACACACAGAAAATCACGCATGTAGATTTATAAGATTTTTAAAGACATTGCTAAACAACAATGAAGCTCAAGAGTGATACCACATATTAATATTAATTTTAATTTACTCTTATCCAAAGTCCCTTTCTGAGTAGTTAAAAGTGCAAACGAGTCCCCTGCGCCTGTAGCACTAAAGTGGTTGTAACCTGATCATTTTGCTGAACAATGTCGGCAGCTCTGCTCTCTCCCACTACATGCGTCTCTCTTATGAAGGTTTCTGACCTCTGACTCCTCGGCCTCATTTACCGCTCGTGTCTGTAGGTGGTGAAACAAGGTGAGTGTTTAAAATATTGAATTTCATTCATATATTCATGTCTCACTTTGCCCTCCAATAAAATTAAGGTTTTTCTATAATTGTGTGCTTTAAAATGTAATATTAATACCTAGTAGTAAGAAATATGTCACTAATAAACTCCAATTATGTCACTGCCACTGCCAATGGAAAAATATACTCTGTTGCTTTTGTTTTCATTAAACATGGAAAAAAAAGTCACTGTTAAGTGCAACACTGTTTCAAAATCTATTTCTCAAAATCCTTCTGGGGGAATTTAGTCTAATAATGCTATTTAATAAAGAAGAAATTTAAGTGAGGGAAAGCATCTGTGTGAAATAACCACCTCCAGATTACAGAGGCCATCACAGTGACAGGCAGGTCAAGAGGTCGGCAGACTGCAGAGCATGTGCACTGGGCTGTGTGAAATAAAGGACACAGGGGACACCGAGCACGGCTCATCTGAGCAGCCTCAAAATATAGGCTGTGCTTTACTCACCGCAGAGACGACAACATAAACAAACCTGAGAGGAATATTTCTACACACTGTATTTCACTGACAACACGCCACTGACACTGAAGCGTCGGGAAGGAACACTCGGAATGGTGTGACGTTTACAGAATTAGGCAGATCTAAACGGGAAAAGGCATCATCCAGTGCTAAAGGAACAACGGTGCATCTGTCTTTTCAAACAACTGCGACATTTGTTCTTTGTTTCCGTCTACTTTAATTTCTGTCTGCATTCAGACATCCTCGAAAATAGAGGAAAAAAAAAAGTCAGCGACACATTTAATCCCAATCATCGCAACGGTTACATGAACAGAAATTGCACCAAACGTGGGGAGTGTAAAAAAAAAAAAAAAAAAAAAAGATCTATTGTTGAAATGTGTCTGTGTTGTTTCATATATCATTGATTAGACAAAATAAAAAAGCCATAACATTGGGTCAGGACAACACAGGGCACGGGTGCTGACATTCTATCACGGCAGACACATATTGACCGGTGCTCTGAAAGTAGTCACTCACTCATCAGTGTGAGGCAGGCTGATTGAGTTGCCAGCAGCCACTAAATGAGGCCTCCATCCACAGTGGGTCGAAATGAACCGCAATCTTTTCAGACCTTGTTGCAGCCGAGAGACCCCGTGAATGTGTGTTAGACGGCGTGTCTCTGTGTGTCTCTACAAAGAGAGAGAGAGAGAGAGAGAGAGAACGCAAAAGAGAGAGGGTAAAAACCCCAGGAGGATTTCAAATAAGTTTACTGAGAAGGAGGAAAAAAAATAGCAGGACAGAAGAAAGAAGAGAGCCATGAAAACAAAGCAAGCCGGCCTCAGAGTTCAGATGTTTTTTTTGTTTTTTTTTATTTTATTTTTTTCTTGCGTACTATATATCGACTATATTGCAACGTCTGTGTAATCTTATAAATTATCCTTGAACCGCATCAATCTCATGTCGTGCTATACCGAACTGAGGAATACAATCTTTCTGTGTAGTGGCTAACCAGACAGTCGTTTTGCTCCCGCACATCCGCATCCTCGTTTTCAACTTGAGCTCACCTAGAATTGCAAAGACAGAACGCACGCAGTTAATTATGGCTAATGAAACCTTGTTTGAGCAGAAGAGGAGGGATGCATATTAGCGGGGAGAAAGAGAGAGTCAAGCGGCTTGAACCAGAGGGTTCCACGCACAATTTGTTTGAACCTGGGTCCTCCTCACTCTCTGCATGCTAATTTACCTTGGGGCTGCACCGCCTGTTTTTAAATATCGTTAATTGACTTAAGAGCTCATCAACGTGCTTCGTCTTCATTAGGTTAATGAAAAGGCCCGGTGTTTATTTTTCGTAACAGATTGTGGCAATGACATAATCTAATCGGTTACTTCCACTTCCTGAAGGATTGAGACTTGGTGCTGGCTGCTGGAGTTGTTCAGATGTTCCGTGTTTGTGGGTGTCTGTCTGTGACAAAGTGGAGATGGGGGAGGAATTAGAATAAACACATTTAGCCCTTGGCATAAATCTATGTTGCCCTTCTCTAATCGACAGAGTGAACTAACAAGAAGGTAATGGCGGTTTTGATGTGTGGCTTGTCGGTTGAGGCTGGGTGGAAAAAAAGTGGGGAGAGCATCTGAAAATGAGGAGTTCAGATTTGTCTTTGTAATGGGGTGAATAAATCTGTCACGCTGGAATGTCCCTGACCCACGTCTTGAACCTAAGAGGCCTTGGATGATTCTGAGCTGAAAATAGAAATATTTCCTCCACTTTTAGGGGGAAACCACGCACGGGTGACACGTTGAACACCTTCAATCCATCACATGTTGTTCACATGAGCTGTCCGAAATGTCTGCACTTTCAACATTGAGTGGGAATATTAGGCATCTGGCATCAAATTGACTCATAGTTTAGTTTCTCTCGGATTCCTCGCTCACAGCAGACTTCCCCAGGCACCTTTAGAGAAAAAAATCTCCTGTGAACTCCCCCCCACCTATCCAGAAACACTCAGTGAGACTAAGCAATGAGGAAGCAAGCATGGTTTAATGGGAACCTGTTACAGTTCCTTTTAAACAGGTTAGCATAGGTCTCTGGGCTATACGAAGCATGGTCATTACATTTTTTGCACAAAATCTTTCTCGTATAATAAGATTTCATCTCCTCAGTTCTCCCTGTTTTGAGATCTTTTCAGAATGAGCCATTTTAGGGCTCTGTCACTTTTATGCAAATAAGCTACTACTGGCCACGCCCCCTTCCTCAGTTTAAGTCCAGACTACAAACACATCTATTCTCCCTGGCATTCAACACAAGTTAAAGAAAAAAGTAAAGGATGGAAGAAAATTGCTGCAGCTTAAATTGAAGTATTGTTTGGGTTTTATTAATACTATTAGCTTTTGGTATCTTTGACAAGTTTATATTTGTCAACGTGAACGGGACTTACAGACCCCAATGAGAATCAACTCTCTGATGCAGAGGCATATTAATATTCTGTCCCTTCTGCTTGTAATGAGAAAAATGTTTTATTGAAAGTCTATACGTTATTATTTTTTATTATCATTGGCGAGCACTGGCTCGCTAAAACACACAGAGCAAAGCCACAAAAAGCGCAAAAAGGGTGAATAAGAGCAACACTTAAGAAAACTGTTCTGATCTTCCTCCTGAGGACAGTAAGCTCCGAGGCCATCTTGTGTAGTGTGGCCTGTAAAGAGTGACACGGTGGTAAAATAAATCATTGCCTCGACCCCTGGATCGCCCGGACTTTCCGACCCCCTCCCCCCCTGCTGTGTGGACTGTGTGGCCATCAGAGAGCTGCAAAAGCTCATCAGTAGGAACTTGAGAATCCTCCAAGGAACTGTTCAAGGGGTCAGGCTGGCCTCTCTACTCCATAAACAGCTCCCATCAACAGTCAGGTTCATCACTAACCGTACCCCCACCGCCCGCACTCTTTTACTCACTGTCTATCCTCGCTCTCCTTTTTCTGTAAAACCCAACAGCAGACGTTTCCAATAAATCATTTGACCCCCTCCTCTTGTCTAGAAGCCCCTGTCTGTCCCCGACTTGGCCTGAGATGATGCGTTCTGCTGAAGTCACTTAAATAAAAAGATCGCAGTGGGAGACATAATGTGTTAAAGTAATAAGATGGTCTCGGGCAGGTCACGGCCCCTTTCCCTGCTCCGCTGCTCCTGTGGAGGCTCTTTGAGTTAATGGGCTGTGGTCAGTGCACTGGTGAGTCATAAACGCTGCCCTCTGAAACTAAAGCCCAATTCGGAACATGGGGATCCTCAAAAAGCCACTAACGGGCAGATGTAGCTAACAGCAGACCTCGTTTTATTTCCAGGGAGCCTCCGACAGTTCGGGGGACCTGTAAACCTGAAGTATTTATCATCTCGTCTTGTTGATTCCTTCTGCAGACGACTGTCCTTCGGTGTCGGATCACAGCCGCACTTTATGTTTCATCTGCTAAGAAACACAGGACTTCCTCTCCAGAGCCCTTCCTTCTTCCACTTTTTATCTTATCTGACTCCAATCCAAGTAAGCTTTAACTGCTTTTTTTTCCCCTACCGTTTGTGCATTACAATGTTCTATGAACAAGCTGTGTTGGCTAATTAAAACAATCTGATTAGTGAAATCATGAAGCTGTAACAGATTTCTCATATTGCATTTGAGCAGCAGGTTATTATTGCGGCGGGTTGTGTGACTTCACTCGGCTGTGTCCTCTTGCTGGATGGATGGAGTGACCGTTAATGAATGTAGCTTCGGGGATTAATGAAAAGAAGCAGGGGACGTGTCACAGAGAAGTGTTCTGGCGTCGTGACGACGACACCGCAGCCCCCATCTTCGTCCCCACTTACAGTGATTACATGTGAGCCCCTGTCATGTGCTATAAGTGGTTTTACGAAATTGTATTAAATGCCATTGTTTATGCTTCACTTTTCACTTCCTCATTGGTCCACCACTGTCTTTTCATTGCCTGCCTTTAGCACGCTTCATTTGACTCTCACTTCAGCTTTCATCATCGAGGCGTTAGCATGCTAAGTTAAATTAACCGATTTTTCCTTGTGCCACGTTGGTGGACCCTCCTTTTTTTTTTTTTTTTTTTTTTGGCCCACTGAATGCTATTGCTTGTGGATGATTAATTTGTGTGGTTCTCTATCAGGAACAGCAGCAGGCAATAACGATCATCAGTAGCCCATTTGCTAAAGCAGGTGGATTTACAGCAACAAATACTTCTGCTGACAAAGTTTCACTTCGTTACAGCACCTTGCAAAAGAGTTGGTGCCCCAGGAAGAGCCACAGAGATGTATTTAATAGGGATTTTTGGTTGTGAATCAATATTAGTGTAGCAGTGTACAGGTGAGGTTTTGTGGAGGACAAGTGGTAAATGGTTTTTGAAATGAAATTCAGAAAACGGTACAGGTATTTACCCCTCCTTAATCCTTAAACAAAGCCCAATGCAACCAACTCCACTCTTGGATTGACTGCTTTACAAATGTCGGCCCCAAGCTTCCCAGCCTGCATTTTGTTTTGAATAATTTAGATTTAAAAAAAAAATGAAAAATTGCAAATAGTTGAACTGGTGAATACTAAGCCACAAAACAGGCACGAGATCTACGTTGTAAATATATAACAAAGAAATCAATGCGTACATTTTTTGTAAAGATGACGAAGCAAAAATTCAGATGATCTGCTGTCAGGAATCAAATCAGTTTACGTAAACATGTATGAGGATCTACAGTAAATGACAAAATGTTGACAAGTAAAAAGCTCAAAAAACAGATTTTCTAAGTGAAATTTGACACTGCACTCTTGTTCTGCTTTGACCAAGTCATGCCACAGACGTTTCTCGCTTCAGATTTTGAAGAAAAAAAATAGACAAAACATCTTCTTCCTCTGCGATTAGTGACCATCCTTTCCCCCAGATTCCATCTTTACATTCAGTTTTATTTACGTACACGTCTTCATTTTTTTTTTTTTTTTTTTTTTTTGTTTTTGTTTTCCCAGGTACTTTTGTCTGTGCAACATACACAATGAGATAGGAGCTCGCTGGATAGAATGACTGCCTCCCCCCAGTGAGGCAGTAATAACCTCCTGGTGCTGAAGCAGACTCACTGAGAGATATCCTTGAGCCTCACCTCCATCTCTCTAACAGGTCAAGTTGAGATCCACTAGATAGTGAGCTATAGTTAAGGTCCAGATCTGCTATCTGGACTTGAATGATGGAGGAAACCATGTGGCGACATGTTTATTGTCACCGAGATGGTCCACAATGCAGTGCCTTAGTGAGCCACATCAGGTCCTAATATAATTCATGGGGTGGCACTATTGTGGAGTGACTGATAAGGCCTTCACTTTGCCCCGCACTGGTCACTTGTCTCAAGGAGACTCCAAAGAAACTTCACTTTGTACAAATGGTGGCCAAAATATCCAATCCCACCTAGGGTTGCACTTTTGTGCTAAAACTTGCAGCGAGGTCACCGAGCTGGGGAAAGGCCATTTATAATAGAAGAATTCTCTCTTCACCATTTGGCTCCTTTAAAAGAAGCCTTATCTAAAGAGGGGGGGTGGGGGGGAAGAAAGCTACTTTTTGTGGAAAAAAAAACAAAAAAAAACACTACAGGAGCAATTGTAAAGAAGATGAGAAGGACCAGAATAAGCCAGAACAAGCCCACCCAGTGAGAGAGTCATAGGCAGCTATGGTTGTCCTCACAAAATTAGGCCTCCTGAGGCTTTTTGCCTTGGCATGTCGGAGTGTTTTGGCACCTTCAACTTAAAAAGAAAATGTTCCTCCTCAGCAAAAAAAAGCTGAGAAAATGTTAGTCTTACGAATTACCAAGCTACGGTGTGTTTGGTGACATTTTGATAGCTAAGGACACCATCAGAAACGCATTTCAGCAGGGTAGGTTAAATGAAACCAAATGCAAAGTTGTCCCAGAAGAAAGCAAAGTGGTCAGTGATGAGTGAGATCAGAGGACATCGGAATGGTGCAGTGTTGACTTTTAGGATCTGTTTCCCATCAAACCGTCGTGCCCAACGTTCCCCCCGGCTCCCCCTGAGAATCTTTTTCTGACAAGGAAAATGCAAATACCCGCAGATATTTACCCGTCTGTTCGCCATTATCTGAGTCTGCATCAGAATACTGGGACATTTTGCCGTTTCAAATTATGTATCTTCACACGTTCACAGGACTCTGCAAAAACATTCTTGAATTTTCTAAAAATTAGTTTTGCCACAACAGACCTTAACGTGTTGCAATGGGATGGATTTTGTGTGATAAGCAAACACAAAGCAGTGCATAACTATAAAGTTGAAGGAAAATTACAAGTTGTTTTCAAAACTGTTTTACTAGTGCAAATCTAATAAGTGGATGGATTGAATAAAGTAGAAAGAGATGGAGTGCGTCTTATGAACCTTAACACACCGTCCCTATGGTTAAACACGGTGGTGGCAGCTTCATGTTGTTTTATTAACTACAGAGTTGATGAGGAAACAAAAAGAGCTAAATACTGGAAGAATGAACAAGACAAAAGCTTTAACTCAGAGGGGCTGTAAAGATGCACACCACACTTTTCAGATTTTTTTTAAAAAAAAAAAAAAAAAAAAAAAAAAAAAACAGGTCATAAAAGAATCCTACATCCATGTATCGTTTTCCATCCACCTCACAATTGTCCACTGCCTGTGGATGCCAGTCTACCATTAGAAAACACAATTACTTTTGTGATAAATAAGAAAAAAAAAATGAAAAGTTCACGGTATGAATATTTTTGTAGTGCAATGCTGGATGCTTTGATGAAAAAGACAGTCGATTCTGTTTTATTTAGACAAATCTTTAGTTCTTGGTCTTGAATAGTTATGATGAAAAAACAGTTTTTTTGTTTTTACTCTTATTATTCTGTTATTATTGATTTTCAGCAAAATGATGTCTCCAGCCATTACACTCTTCAGACTAAAAAAAAACTATTAATAAAATATATCTGCTTTGTCTACAAACTAATTGTTTTAAGCCTTTTTTATGTGGACGACTCACTAAGGCACGACAGCGATTAGCATTGCTAATCGATGTCGTCTCAAATGTTACCGCTAATAATATCAGTATTTTTCTGGTATTTCTCTTTGCATGTGTTGCAATAAGCCCTTAAAAATCACCTTTTGCTTGTTTTTACCCCATTCCAGCATTAGGAGACACCCAGCAGAAAACAAAAAAAAAGCAGAAACAAGTGTATGATGCAATCGAACAAAGCACGACTGCAATAAATTTTTCTTAATAGCTCATGTGTTGACTTTTTTCTGTGATGCTATATTTCATTATGAACGGTGTTTCTTATAATTCTTGCTGTTCCCCTGGGCAAATGTAGGTTGTTGTTGTAGGTCAAGAGAGCAAAATTACATGTTCTACTTCCCCAAGCTTAGACTTATATATATATATATATATGTGTGTGTGTGTGTGTGTGTCCTCATTTTGATTTCAAGCTCTTGCTGTCATCCTTCATCCTCATGTTGCAGGATTATAAATCTCACGTTCAGAAAAAGAGCATTACAATTGAGCTAAAAATACAGAACGGTCTATTCGGTGTGCATATTTTTAAATGCATAAATTGAGGATTTGATTCGATAATTGTTGTTAGAGTTCTAACCAGACTTACAATCTCGGCTGCCCTGTGTTTTTATTCAGCAGAAGTAGACACAAGCGCACCATGCCAAAGTGCTCAAACCTGTGTTCTTGTGATAAAAATTCAAAAAGCATTCATAAATGGACCTCCAGTTTCCACTGGCAGGCAAGGCTTGTTTTTCAGCAAGACCAATAGCTGGAGTTCTGCCTATCGAAGCAGCATCTTTATTCGGATGGAAAATGAATCCTCAAGGAACATGGCCAGGCGCTTTATTGTGTATGCAGTGTGTGGCCAGGTTCAAATTGGCAATCAATTATCCAATTAAGACTGACAGAAATGCACATCAGGAATTCCAGCCCATCAGTCCAAGCTTCTGATTGGAACACGATTAGAGGGACTTAATTAAACCCTAGGTGCTGGGTGTTTAAACATCATTTGTGCAGCGTCGGAGGGCTTGGAAAATATAAATCTGGACTCTGCACGCCGCATCCCGGTTACAGGCCAGGCGAAGACACGATAGGCTGCAGACGTGACTCCATCTGTTTGTGACCACGTTGGTTATTCAAAGAAAGAGCAAGGGACCATGGAATTGTTACATTAAAGCACGCGCCCTTGGGATGATAGGTGGAAAAGAGATAAATATTTGCCAAAATTGCTCAGAACAACGCAATAACAACAGCGGCTACGAAATTGTGCCACATTAGTCTTAAAAGCGTTCTCAAGGTTTAGCAGGTTGTGAATAATTCAAGGACGCACCACACCACGGAGAGCCGTATAAGCGCGATGCGTGGAATGAAATGCAGCTCTGCTGTTGAGATTCTTCGGGGTGTTTTCTAACTTGACCAACCTCTGCTTCTCCTGTGTGGTTGTTTAGTGCCTGTATTGATTTCCGAGCTGTTTCTTCCTGCTATGTCAGACGGTGTGAAATGGAAGGCACTGCATTTTAATATTGGGTTGTGAATTAATCATTTTTCCTGATAGCAAAGCTCAGCTCCGTCCCTGTAGGAGAACACCTTATCACAGCAAATAGGATTCAAAGGGAGAGGAGCAGTGTAATCCACAGCTAATTGGATGAAATGGCTGCGCTGTCTCTCCCTCTTTCCCACCGTTCCAGGGGCTAGCGTCCATGTGGCCCCCTCCACAGGGATCTCGGAGCCACCGAAGAGGTTATTACAGTTTGTCCTAAGGGAGCATTAATACCTTAGCCCTTGTTCAGACATGCAAATAATCTAATTCAAGGTCTAGCTAATTAACAACTTAGCTACAGTAAAGATAAAGCGCCCCAATAATAAGCCTTTTTGTGTGTGTGTGTGTGTGTGTGTGCGTGTGTGTGTGGTTGGGGGGTGGTGGGGCGGCAGCGTTCTACCTACCACAGGTAGAACAATGACACAAAAACACAAAAATCAGCAAACAAGGGGGAAAAAAGGCTTTAAGCCAAAAAACTGGACAATTAATACCACAGACTGGTGTAAAACTGGTCACTTAAGGGATAGCAGTGGGATTAATAAGGCAGTGTGGAGCGCACCTTTTAAAGGGACATGGGGGAGGGGGCTTCGTGATTGAGGATTTTGTCTCCAGAGAGCACACAACATTTGTCACTGCCCTTTAGCAGAACTCCCAACACAACAGAGAACACTGCAGCACTAAGTAAAACAAAAAATAAATAAATAAAAAATACAGCAAAAAAAATTACAAATTTAATTCATCTAATCTTAACATATTGTATAATTATATAAATATAGCATTAGTTGCAGAAAAGAAAAAACATCCAAAAATAAAAACATGACAGTATGTTCAGATATTTATGTTTGGCGCATTATTTCGCCTATTTTGAACATGGTTATAATTCCGTGTTAGATTTGGCTGTTAATCCCTGAAATTCAGAGTAACATGTCAAACTGTGCACATGCAGTCGTGTTCAGAGTAAGTTCAGATGGAAATGTCAACATTTTTTGGCACCTAGTATGTTTAAATCTAATAAGTTTCTCCTTGAGTGCTCATGCAGCACACTGTGGGCGCTTATTTGAATAGTCTCTGTAGGCTGTTGTTTCATAATAACCTGTAGAAAAATGGAACACGTCTCGGGGCATCCCGGGCTTTTTCCGGGGTAAAATGTTAATCCAGCTCGAGCAAGGTTACATGGTCAAGGTTGCCAAATTACCGACAAGCACTAATCACTCTGCCTCGGAGCGAGTCTGGCTCGGCAGCAAACGCTGTGCAACGTTGCTCCCGGCCTCCCCCCATCCACCCCTCCGACCCCGCCACACACAAGCCCCCGCCCGCCCCGATGAAATGCCTCGCCACACTCACAGCCACACTCTGAGTATGAACGAGTGATTTACCACAACAGTCCACATTCACCAGCATCACAAGGCCTTTCCTTCAAATAAACAATGTGCACTGATGTATGTGTTCCCTGTCTGAGGGTGAAAAATACTTTGGTTTTCGTTGGATTTACGCATTTAAATCAAATATGTGTATCGTCATCTAATTGATTTAGTTTACAGATAAAAGATAAAAGTTGTCAACATTTTAATAACTGACCTACTATTGTTTCAGTTATATTATCTATAACATTTATTCACCATAATTTTAAATTAAAACATGGACTAAACACCAACTATGTTTAAATATCCTTACTGTACAAAGTACTAGTTTTCACTTTATAGCTTAACACTGGAAGCACAATAAGCTAATATGAGTCAGACTATGTCAAGTAGCTGACTCTCTCAAGTCAGCTACTTGAGAAATAAGCCACTTATATTTTGCTTACTGTAATTTTAAGCTGCAGTAACCTTATTTAGAGTGGTGTGTGGCACTTCTTTAGTAGTAGGCTTCCTTAAGCCAGCTGACCAGCAGTATGAAGCAAGTGGAGGAAGGGCAGTGCCACACAAACATGTCACTTTGGCACTTCTCTGGCATCTTATTGACAGGAATTCAAATAATACGATGAAAAATGTGCTCTGTAAAGCGTACATTTCTAAGGACCTTTGAAACAGTATCCAATCCATGTCCAGCTCAAAATATGGGCTGGAAAAATGTCTTATTTTTCATAATAAACATACAGCTAATCCCAAAATTATTCAAAACTGAAAGAATTTGGTTTAAAGGAATATTTTTCCTGATTAAGGTAATAATAAGGTGTGTCAGTGGTGCAGACAGAGTGTAGCAGTGTCTGCATTAGTACTTTTAGAAGGAAAAAAATATTTGTTATTTATATAAATTATTCTCTCTTAGCATTTTGAGTGATAATTGCGAGAAAGATGTTTCCTTAAAAACCTTTATTCTCACAATGCAGTTACTCTTCACTATGCTAACACAGCTAGCTTCCCCCGAGCCTGGTAAACAAACTTGATTGAGTAAAAAGCAAAATAAATCCAACACAACCCTTAGAATATGTTTAAGACATACTTCAAACAGGATACAAGGTCATCTGGTGGACAGATGACCTTGTATTTTTGGGCTATGATATGTTTCGGTTTTACGTTGTTTCAGATGATGAAAATCGATTCTTAGATTGACACCTCCGAGCTTGGTTCAACTCCTCCATTAGGATTTTTTCTTTTCATGTTCATAACCAAAATCACTCTTGCCTGACAGCTGACTGCTGTGAGTTAACAGACTATTGAGAAATAGACATGGACTATAGCAGTTTCTAAGATTTCCACCGAGATGTGTAGAGGAACATAACTCAACATAACTCCACTCCAATCCTACTTGTTGCTGCAAACTGTTGGTCGTCTGACCTAAGGAAGGCTCAGTCTACAGGAAAGACTAATTCAGCTATTTGGACATTTTTCTGAATATTTAAAACATGGAGGCTCAATCAGTGATCATTTTCAAAGATGGAGTCATCAGATGCTATCATAAGAGTTAATTTGCTATATCAATTGTCATCAAGCACTGGCATACATAGTAGCTCACTGCTTAGTTTTTTTTTTTTTTTAAGTAAGCATCATTACAAAGGGTTAATAAAAGTATAGCATAAAATATCTTATACCAAGTCCTGGAGTCCAATCACTCTTTTTAATAGCTTTGTAGCGGCCAGAAAATCAAGTATTCATGAAGATTGAGGAAGATGATCCAGTGAACTTCAATTTAATTGGTGCAAATTAAAACAATCCATCTTTTGCAGCTGTCTATCTATCTGCTATCACCACTTCATTGCTCGTCTTGCACCTTGATTACAATTATCTTTTAATAGCAAAACTTGTCAGCAATTTTGCTCCCTTCTGATTTACGTCTCAGCCCAACACTGTGATGTTCCACCCATATAACTCATGTTTTAGTGTAATGCGGAGCAACACTCTGCTGGGCAGATGCGAGATGTATTGACACCGTCGTCTCCTGTGCTCCGTGTTATGACACACACGGCACACTGTCTGTCTGAAGCGAAGAAGGCTGCAGTCCTTCCCCTCATTCGCGTAAAAGCAGCCCATGTGCATGCTTGTGGTTTTGGTCCCAGCAGGATATGCACAGAGTGAAAAGTGTCAATTGATTGTAAGTTAAGTGCATATGCAGACAGAATTTTTTTATAGTTTTCACTAATGGTTCCAAGGAACTAGACCAAATGATGACAGTCCAATCATAATATAGGGCAAACTGATTTCTCTCTTGCCTATTTCATCCTCTCCTGCCTTTCACCTGATGTGCTGAGCTAGGGCCTTTTTTAGAGATACATTGCTGTAGCCTTGATTTATTTTAAAAGGGAATCTTGACATTTCCTTGTAATAACTGGGAGTTAAAATCCTCATCCTAAACAAATCAAGATTCGGTTTAGTGACATGGTGACGTTTCTACGGGAGTGGAGGAAAACAATGACTGCTGAGCTTAACAAACCACACAGGGCAGTCTCTACAGTAAAACATCACAAGATTATGTTCCATAAGATGAGGCCGCAGTGCAAGAAGGTCCCCAAATCTATGATCGTCCTTTGTTCTGAATGTTTTTCTCCCGATTCTTCAATTACATTTATTAAGTTAAAAGTATGCACTTTAGGTCAGGGGTCTGCAACCTGTGGCTCCTGAATCGCATGTGGTTCTTTGGCTCCTGTACTGTAACTCTTAAAAAGACAATTAAGACATGTTTTTGATCATAATGCCAATAAGAAAAAGTGGTATTACGATCAAACATGTTGTGTTTTTTGCAGCTGTAGACAAATTTCATTTTGTAGTGGCTCTTTGAATTGAAAAGGTTGCTAACCCCCCAACCCCCACCCACTTTATGCAAATTGGCAATACCAAATTAACTCTTTGCTTGAATGTCTGTCTAAATTAAAGACCTGCTTATCTACTTGCCTTTTTAGATTTAGTGTAGGAAGTAAGGTTTTATCTGTATCTTGCATGATAAACTGGTTGCTGGTTGATATATTTTTTTGTACGATAAATAAAATGCTGCACCTATGGCACATTTATTCTTAATGTCAAATTGCCTTTACTTCCTTGTTTTCTCATATTGCAGCACAACTTAATTTATAGAGCATTTATTTTCTATGTGTTCTTTTTTTGGTTATGTGGCTCACAAACAAAAGATGCCCTACATGGAGTCTATGTGAGTAGTGAACCCTGTTTTCCAGAATTGCTCCAGTGCTTTTAATGATGCATTTTTCTCTTGCCAAATCCAACAACAGAATTCCTTCTTCTGTAGTCTAGAGACAGCAATAGGTATGAAAATATATGATAAAAAAAGAGCAGCCTCTTTCTGTCCAATCAGAAACAGGTGGAAATGTATCGTGTGACTACTGCCTGAACAGGTATGTCTCACACTGCACCAAGGTCAAAGTTGAAACAGTGTTGCCTTTGAATGGAGCCTTTGAATCCTTTGGGTTATGTGCAAAACTACTTGCAGAACAAATGAACGGGTCTCAGAGTGGAGCACCATAAGCTCCAAGTTATACCAAAGTGAGTGCAAAATTTTTTTATATCTGTGAAATGCTCCCTTTCAAAGCCTCAAGATCAGACTAATTCAAAAAGGACAGCATGCAATTTTACTGTAATTCCTGCTACTACAGGGAAAGCAGCTTTGTTATTTAATGAAAAAAGAGCACAGACCACTACGCGCTTGGCCAGCAGAGCCGTTTGGTATCGTCACCAATCAACCCCAATTTCAGTCGCCTACACAATATGGCCGACGTGCGTAGACAATCTGATGGTTTGGATCTGAATGTATTGGAACAAAAGCCTTTTTGCGGTCACTGTTTTGTCAATAGCAAAGCACCTTGGGTTTCTGACATGCAACAACTCAACTCAACTCAGGTGTGGCACAATTCCCAGACCTGAGATCCAATTTTTGAGACAAATGAATAGATGAATTTCTGTATCTATTCTGTAATATTTTTGTAACCACAGCAACATGTCTGAATCAAGGTGTAGATGCTAGTGATGCTGGGAGCTAACATCTTTCAATTCAGATGATGAAACTCTGGGTCTGCAGCTTCATATATTCAGGTCCTGTGATACATTTCTTGGCTTTGAATCTGACACAGTAAGGCAAGTTTCCATTGGTTAGTACAACAGTTAGTTATGATGGTGACTTGAAACATGTTGATAGACATAATTGCAGACTCATGTCAAGAGACGGGGCAGGATCTGCAGTCATCCCAAATGCAGTTCTCTTCTATATCTGAAGGAAGACTCAACTTTGTTGAAAGCTATGCAGTTTCCTTTTGTTCTGTATTTTATGCCCTGGAATGGACTGGTGACCTCTGGTCCCATTCACCCTGAAGGATAAAGCAGGTCTAGAAACTGATGTGGGTTATGCCAGTCAATCATAACAATACGGACAAGGAAGCAAAGTCAACACCCTAATCTCTTCATTGTGCACCTTAACAAAGATACTGTACTGACCTCTGCAGCTGTAGAACATCTCCCCAGAACTGAGGATGTTCTGACCAAGTTGTCAAGCCATCGCAATTTGGCTGGACAAATTAAATCAAGTACAAGTCGTCATTTTGAAATCACCGTTTCTCAATTTTCCTGTCAGTGGTCACAGTTATTATACCTAATTTAGTATTTAAAGTTTCTGGCCGTAAAACCAAATGACTCAACCATTAGTATTAATCAGCATCAAGATGGAGAAACAAACAGAGCACATGTTGCAACTTTAGACCAGAACCTGTAACCAATGAGAAAAATGTCTTTGCACACTCACATTTTTACTGGCAATAATCGCTCACTTACAAGAGGTAATGGAAGTATTGTGCTGCCACTTTTTCTTCATTCACAAAACAGTTGAGAAGATGCTGTGGAGACGTGAAACAGGACACTAAGGGGGATCAATAAGTTGGCGATTTTCACATTTGACAGTGATTTTACCGGTAAACCTTGTGAATCTAAGTCTCCACCTTTACTTTAAAAAAAAAATAAAAAATCTGTCTGTGCTTTAGGGAATTGCTTCAGCCACATCCACTATGCCCCAAATAAACTTGGATGTTCTCCATCCATCAGGTGACTACATGGAGAGCTGACCTGTCATAAATTCACTCTGTAGGGATGATGACAGGGCCGGAGCCAATCTTCATGAAAGGAAAAAAAATGGCACGAGGTTCCCATCCCCCCCCCTCACTCCCCGAGCCCTTTTTCCAACCCCAGCTCACCCTTTACCCTCACTACTGGAGCACCTTCGCTCCCTATCTTCCTGCCTATCTCTCCGTCTGTGCACCTACGAGACTCTCTCTCCCTCCCTCTCTCTCTCCTGTTCCTTCTCCCTCTCTTTCCCTCTCTCTCTCTCCCCCTTTTCTCTCCATGGGTAAGCAGGTAATCATGAGCTGTCATAGAAAGGTGACCCATTAATGTGATGGATACGGTGTGAAAAACAAATGGTGTGAAACGTGTGGATTGCTGTCCTTACTGCACCTTGGCCTTTTGTTCTGTCATATCAATATCCACACAGGGCCTCATTACACCGCTGCACTACACAATGAGTGGAGCGCCAGGGTCAAGACTGCGCCACGCTCCCTTTGACTGGCTCCGACTGGGCTTTTCAGCTCAACCTCACCCAGAGGACTCCCAGGTAAACAGGAAGAGGGGCAGCCTCTGGAGCCACAGTCAGCTCACATCACCCCAGACTAAATAAGCAACCCCCCTCCCCACCCCACCAGTTCGACATCCGTCAGAGGCCCTGGCTCTGTTTACAGAAATAACTGACAAGAGTCACACGGAGAAATTGTTCAGTTTTTAGTCAATGCTGCTGTTATTTTTAAGGTGATGTTTCAGTTCAAGGTTTGCACTATAACGCTTCAGATGGATTTTGTGGGTCTTTCTGAGATTACTATAACTCTAAAGAGCCATTCTTGAGTTATCTGTGCAAGGTCAAAACCACAATGTGATTGTGTATACTACGGAGCTGTCGATGTTTCACTGAGTTTTTTTTTTTTTTTTTTTTCTCTCTCTCTCTTGCAAATGTTCAGATTCCATAGCTATAGATCACTTTTTCCCCAGACAATGGCAGCTCACATAGAGATAATTGATACTCTACATTGCCAGACTGTGTGTGAACAGCAGCAAAAGAATCAATAAGCAGGACTTATATGAATGTGTATGGACTTCCAAATTGCTTCGGGCATACTGTAAGATGGGCACTTAGACTTTCAAAGAGCCATACGGTCAGTCAAGGTCAGGAACGGGAAGCAGTGAGAAGCTATCACAATTCAGGGATATCCTGCTCTGTCCATTATACTTTGCTGCTGTGGGTCAAGTGCTTATTAAAGACTCAGGCTAATTCCACTGCCAAGACCTGTGATCTGCTAGGTAAGAGCTAATCACCGATTAAGAAGGAACCTGGATTACAATAAGTTGGTCTTATGCGCTGGAATCTGTTTTATGAACCCTGGTGAATTGCTGAAGCTGAATCTAAAGCTGACTCGGACGTGTATATATATATATATATATATATATATATATATATATATATATATATA
>NW_015113229.1:168527-192863 GCF_001443285.1 Poecilia latipinna | reverse complement strand
TCGCTCGTATATATATATATATATATATATATATATATATATATATATATATATATATATATATATATATATATATATATATATATATATGTTTACAAAACTTCGGAAGACCAACGGACTTTATGACGACCAAAGCGCAGTCCTGTTAGGCTTAGAGGTTTGGTGTTAACTAAGTTCTGGTTAAGTTTAGGCTTAAGAATAAACTAGTAATGCTCATGGTCAGGAGAAATGTGTTGGTTATGTATAAATGCGGTTACTGAAATAGATGGAACTCAGTACAAAGTCATAATATGGGTAGAAATACAAACTTGTGTGTGCATGAGTTTTAACATTTCTCACCTAGGCCCATTTTTCCAGCAAATACTTTGACTTTATAAGAAGTGCTGTTTTTGGGGCAGGAACTAGGTTTAGGATTAAAGTAGGATTAAAGTAAAATAAGCATGTATTAGGTGATTAGGTTTAAGGTAAGGATTAGTTACCTTAAACTAACCCTTACTAGTTAGTAAAGGTTAGTTTGAGATTATTCATATTTCTAAAGTCAGCTAAATGGTATATGTCTCTGACTAGACTGAAAGAACAGACTAGACAGAACCTCACTTGAAAATCAAAAGTAAGAAAGAAACAGGGATTATATCAGCTGTGCAAAAAATTACATAAACAGAAGTTACAGCAGGTAATTTTTATTTTATTTTTTTGCCTGATAACAAAATATCACTTCAAAAACACTTAGCAATTTCTCTAATGATCTTAACATTTCCTCAGAAATGACATGTGAAAGCAGCTTCCGAAATGCACGTTTGGGGAACATCACTATGATGAATTCATGAACTTGTGACTTGTTTTGATTAGAAGCGAAGCACACACTGCACACATATAGGATGACGAACCACACGTGACCCACACCATCTTTCCCCCTGAGGTCCACTGTGGTGGTCTAGCGGATACCCTCAGATGAAATGCTGGCGACTCTATTAGGGACCGTGGTTATGGGCCACAGACTAATCTGGTATGACAAACTGGAGGTGTCCTCTTATTTCCAGACCCTGTGATGAATCGATGGCTGTAGTCCCCCATGCTGTCATGTCAGAGTGGAGCTGAAACAGATTGAGAGGAAGCAGACAGCAGATTGATGTTCAGAGCTTCTTCCCTCTCTTTTAAAATCCACAGAATGAGTCCATTAGCCCCCCTCCCGTTTGACTTCCGTTTTACAAAGACAGCTTCTGCAAACACGAATAACTAAAAATGACAACACATCAGAACTGTGCCAACTAATTGCATTTCAATGATTAAATTTAACAAATTTGGATCTACATAGAAATTCATGTAAAATTTTCAACCAGCAGTTTGTGTAGGCAGATTATTTGTAACTCTTACTACACTTCTTGAGTTGTAGATTTTTTTTTTTTTTTTTTAGTTTTATTTTTAAAAACTTTGTTAAAAAAATTGTATCTTATATTATTGGTATAATGAGACCTGCCTATCACAGAGACAGAGACAATCAAAACTATGTTTAGAGAGTCTGATGGAGAACAATGCTCTTGTGTCAAATACCCAACGTCCTTCTATGCAGTGACATTTGCATGAGCAGAGTGGCGGAGTGAGAAACTGAGGAAAATAATGTTTTATTACCTCACAGTTTAAACAAATATAAGTTTATAGTGTTAAACCGATCAACTGTAATTGACTCACTCTATTTAAAATGAGTTTATTCAATATTTTCTACTGTTTATATTTAGGGTTTGTGTTATTACCTGAATTGAACCGTAGAGTTTGTAGTTCTGAACGCTTTAGTTCAGACTTTGCCATCTCCGGTCTTCAACAACCAGTGCCCTGCATGTTTAAGATGTTCTTCTTGTTTAGCACACCTGAAGTAACTAAGTTACCCATTGCGATATCCTGAAGACGTAGGTCAGTCGTTAATTCAGTTGTGTTGGAGCAGGAGGACGTCTTGAGGACTAGACTTGGCCAGCCCTGCTATACATAGAGGGATTGTTAAGGTGTCAACTTAATGTGGTTATTGATAATGGAAGATTAAAGACGATGACGGCGCGCCATGTTGGTGTTGTGTCTGCCCACCTTAAGCGCACACACACACACACACACACACACATACTTCTGCCATCCCCCCCTCTCTCTGCGATGACCGCATCCCCACTGTAATGCACCTGTACGTGTGTGAAGGACATCCCGACCGGCAGGGCTATCACAGACACAATCTCACAGCACTTTAATAACTTTGAGAGCGGTCAGCACCCTGTGCTTTAATAACACTCGCTGTCAGCTCACCCCACACTGCGCAAAATTGTCTCGTTGGAATTCTTTATGGTGGAGGCCAAAGAACTCTGGTGATGGGGATGGAATATAGCCGCACTCAACCCGCCTCTAGCTCTAAATGGCTTTCCAAGAGTATGTTTTTATCTTGGTCTGAAGACAAACAGGAGGGAAGACTGGCACTCGCGTTGTGATGCAGCAGCAAGTTTTAAAAATCAATACTGCTGCTTTTGAATAAAAGGGCTTTTTAAAAATAAAATTCCCGTGCTCATCAGTCATGTCAGTACCAGGTTGAAAGTCGCACTTAATTTTTTATTTTTTTAATTATTATTTATTTACCTAAAAGTGCAACAACCGAAACTGAGGTGCAGTGTACTCAGACTTTCTATGCACTCACTAAATAATGATACTATGTAAATAATAAACCCACAAATCAGTAAACAACAGTTAAACAGTGCCCTGCAAAAGTTTTAAAAACCCTGGATTTTTTTTTCCATATATTTTCTTACCAGAAAAAAACAACAACAGAAAATTCACTCTTTAACATTACCAAAAGGGATAATGTGATAATATGCACTTGTATTCAACCTCCTGAATAAATTTCAGTGCCAAACAAGGCCTAAATAATTTAAATAGTAAATAAAATCCACCTGTGTGTAGTTTAATATCAGTACAGCATTTTTTGGGAAAGTCCTAGAAGTTAGTAGGAGAACATTTATTCCCATTTGGATAAAAAAAAAAATGCTATACGAGACTGAAAACTAACACATAACACTCAACACAGCACCCCCACTGTCAAACATGCTAACAGCAACGTCGCGCTATGAGGACGCTGTTCTTTAGCCGGGGCAGAGAAGCTGGTCAGAACTGAGGTGTTACAGGGTAAATCTGAACAAAACCTGCCACAGACTGCAAAAACTTGAGACGAAGCAGAAGTTCATCTTTTAGCAGGACAACAAACTTAAATATACCGCCAGAGACACCATGGAATGGTTCAGACCGAAGCCTGTTCATGTGTTAGAATGGCCCAGTCAAAGCCCAGACCTAAAGCTGATGTAAAATCAGTAGCAAAACATGAATATTGGTGTTTAGAGATAACCTCTGACCAAGCTATTTTATAATAAAGAATTTGAAAAAACCCCATCCATTCTGTAAATGTGTAAATTAGGCCTTCGCAATTATGCACTACTTTGTGTTGTCAAAAAAAGTCTACATTAAATACACGGAGGTTTGTGGCTGAAGCTTGACAAAATGGGGAAAAAAAAGTTCAAGGGGTTTGAAATTTAGCAAAGTGCAGCTGGTGATGTATGCAGTACCAACACTGGATGATTTCCAGATACTGAAGTTTATTTTAGCCTCCTCCAGCTGCCATTAGGAGCCGCCGACATGTAGAGCTGCCTGGTGTACCGTCAGTGTTCTTATCATTATGCAAATATTTGATTATCTGTTAAGGGAGATCACAGCGAGTTGCTTCACAAATGCACCATGTTTATCTCCAGAATACATATTAAAGGGAGATTCAAGCTGAGCATGTGAAGTGTAAATCGCCCAGTGCTGCACACACTGTGCAGCGACTGTGTTTCAGAGCTAATGATGGGCTCGGGCTGTGTTTTTGCGATGCATCTCAGATTAGAGCTCTCTCCTGCAGCAGTACTGCTGCGTTCCTGGTCATCACAGCCTAGTACCACTGATTAACATAATCAGCCAACATTAGTTATTCATGTGATGTGCAGAAGCGCTTGGGGGTCAAATCTTTGCCCTGTCTAATAACCTATGTTAAATATTAAAGAAGTACATGGGCTGCCTGATTTACATGCCTCTCATCCTGCCTTTGGATGCACAACTGGAAAGAAAAAAAAAAAAAAACACTCCAGGCCTGTGGTCTAATACTTGTAAGCAGAATAAATATACAAAGAGAGTGCTGAAGAGGCGCCGCTTCGACAATCTGAGAAAATATTGTTGCAGTGCAACAATGAATGTCAAGTACTAGTTCATGTGCAAGTGTTCGCATAAACAGTGCATGGTGATCTTATGTACAAACCAGCTAGTTGTAGCGACCATTACCCAACAGAATTCCCTCTGTAGTGCTTTTAGATCCCTGTGTGTGTGTGTGTGTGTGTGTGTGTGTGTGTGTGTGTGTGTGTGTGTGTGTGTGTGTGTGTGTACAGTATTAGTGAGCACTTTTTTCCACTCGACTTCATCTGACTGTCTGACAAAGAGGACCCCAGTGGGCATGCATGAAGTGACTCGCTGCATCTTTATGCCTCCCATTTCTTTATTAGGAACAATGAGAAAGGCTAGCCAAGCGTTGAGCTGTCCACGCGGGGCCAGCCGCTCCCCGGCTGGCGAGGGAGACCCCAACGGCTGCACAGAAAAAGGGGGCCAACCACGAACCCCGAGGAAGTCATTAGGAGACCAGCGACCTCACTGGTGCGGAGCACAAAAAAAAGCTGTCCACGGGCCTGATGTCATACTTTACATGTCAGCCTTCATCATAGTGACACACTGAAGAGTCCCAAAGTGTGAAAACTACGTCACGCACCTGGCAGGTTTAGATCTACTGCAGTGGTTCTCGTTACTCGCTGTGACACGTGTGTCTTATGATCGTGTTTTAAAATCTATAAACCTTGGAAACCTTTAATTAAACTAAAGGCTTGAACCAACTTTGTGTTTTTTGTCATAAACGTGACTTAAACTCGGTAAATAATTTTTCGATTCAGTTCAGGTAAAACTTTGTCTGAAACCTAAAACACACACGGCTAAAGCAGAATGGTCCAGTCAAAGCCCAAGTCTATATATCAGTAAGAATCAGAGCCAAAATGTGAAAATCTATGGTCACTGAAGGTTTTCATCCTGTCTGACTGAGCTGAGCTGCATAGTGAAGGAGAAGGTGAAAAACGTCAGAGGTTCTGAAAACAAATGCACATTTTTCAGCCATGCCATGCATCCTTTAACAATCATGTGGTACTTTGTGTTGAACTATGTGGTTGTAACCTGACAAAATAAAGCGTTTTGCATAAACACTTTTGCATTAAACTTCCACTGGGTTTATATGTTGCATCTCGTATACAGTGAAGTAAAACTTTACACTGCTTAGACAACTCTGAGAGGTCGTGATTTATTTCTCCAACAAAATGCATAAAAATCTTTCCAGTGACAATGTTGGTTATAAACAAAGCAGGTTTTACCATCCACATCATCCACCCTATTGAAATTAGAGAGGTACTAGCCATACGTTAATACAGTAAAATACAATGCATAACCATAACATGCAAAGAAAAATAAATGGGTATTAGTGCATTTATTTATTTATTTATTTTTTAAGTGTGACGGTCATTCACATTCAGCCACTCCTGTGTCTACAGTCAATTAATCAATCATGGAATAAGTCATAGTTCATGTACGTGTAGGCCATTATTTGGGCAGTGGTATCTATTTAAAAAAAAAAAAAGTTGACTTTCTGGAGTTCAGTCAAATTTGAAACCAGGCAAAATAAACAACACTGAGAGCTACAACTGCACAGCAGGTGAATTTTAAAGCTTGCACTCTATTTCAATTCCAGGATGGACCTTTAATGACAACATGCACAGTGGAATTGAATGGATGTGCGATTTATCACCTATATTCTCTCACCCTGTAGAAAAGTAGGATCAGGCCTGTAGACTAATGAACTCCAAACTCTCCTCTAGGCTTGCGTTTGTAATGATGGAACCACTCAGGATTTTTTTTTCCCCCTTTCCTTTACTTTCCTTATTCCTTTTTTTTTAATTTGCTCCTTAAGAAAATAACAAACCTCCTTGGCCCTACTCATTACTGCTTGGCTGTGGTGACCATTAGGAAATGAAAATAACTTTGCTCATTTTGTGCAAAGCAAAGGCCCCTCAAGGCTGAGGGTCTGAGTAAAGAATTGGCTTTCTAAATATAACTTCAGAGCTCACAGGCCGCTCGGCTCTCACATAAGGAAATGGTGTGATGGGCTCGTTTACAGCGCTGCGTAATTGCAAATAGAATGATTGTTTTGAGCGAAGGAATCTGAAGAAGAATGAAATTAAAACTTAAAGGACCTCAGTGAGCATTTTCCTCATCACACTTCAGTTCATTCATTCCTAGCCCTCCAGGATGCACTTGTTTCTGAGAGACGTACTAAATGAAACCATGTGCATATTAAGATAATTCTATGTATTTCTTAAGAAGTTGTAGTTATGCACCGAATGGTTCAAGATGTTAAAATATTCTAAGTCATTGTTTGAAATTTTATACATATAAAAATCAGTTGATAAAAGCAAAGTTGAGTTTTTGCTATTGATTCATGTGTTTTTTTGGGTTTTTTTTTGTTTTTGTTTTTTTTTATTAGCTGCACAGTGAATCCAGTGTGAAATGCATGTCGCCTCAAAACTGGAAAGTGGACTTACTTCTCAAACCTTAGGTAAAGTGTTTCTGCATGAACTTTAACATCATTGGCTTTTATGTCATGAGCATATGTCATAATTCCACCAAAACTTTCAGCTGCTAGTTGTGCTTTTTTTTCCCTCTTTAGCTTTGTTCATCTTTATACGATCTAGTGACAATGCTGTCGTCCCCCATCCAATTGTTACCCTGCAAGGCAGAATTTTTGAAAAGAACCTCACATCACGAGTTTTTCGTTTTTCTGCTTGAATTTATTCTAAAATGACAACTTTAACTTTTAATAAGATGCAGATCCAGCCTCTTCCCAATGACCGCTGCAGATTCCCCATCGTACGTTCTCAGATTTGCCATCTGCACGTGAGTCTCAAAAACTAGCAAACTTGTTCAAAACACTGACATTCCAAAAACGTTTTCATTCGACGGACGTATCAAAGTTAACGCTGTGCAAAAAATAAATAAATAAATAAATAAATAAATAAATAAATACTCTGTTGGTTCTTTTTTTCTTACGCCGTCAAGGGACACAAATGCAAAGTCCCGTGGCTCTTGTCCAACATCGGTTCGCTCACTCCAAACACAAATGTGGTGGCAAGCGCAGCGTATTTGGCAGAGACCTATGTCCAGCGGTTGCTGGATGAATGGCCCTCAATATTGCACTGAGTGAGCACACTCCCACATCGGGGGCTCGACTGCTGTTTAAATCAAGCGGGTGGTCACACTCAATGTGTACATCACCACTGAGGCATGGTGAGCAATGAGACGCCTGTACAAGGCCCCTGCCGGCCCATTCCGGGGCTGGACTGCTGAGGCCCCTAGGCTGCCTAATCAAATATGAAACCATCACATTCACTAGGCTCTCAGGCAAAGATCCACACACACACACACACACACACACACACACAAAAATATCTACATCACCAATCATCCTCCTCCTCCACTGCTCTTAAATGCAACCATTAGCAAGACATTATTAAAGTGTATATGGGTGATTACAGAAAACCATGCCATTTATTCTCCAGAAAAGTAAAAAAGAGGTTGCAAAAGTGGACTTAGCCTTTGTAAAAAAAAAAAAAAAAAAAAAGACAGAGAGAGGGATGAAAAGCACGTGTTCTCCACTGTACCCGTATCATCAGCCATATGCAGCTGATAACAACAATCTCCCCTCAATCTCTAACTTTCCAGACCTATGAAATTGATGTGTTTATTTAGCGTGTCCAAGCCAAGGCAGAGCAGTAATGGCCTTGTCTAGTGGGTGAAGATGGAATCCCGTCGCTCCTCCATCGATGTAGGATAATGGCTTCCTTTGATGGAGATTTGGGCCATCTAAACATAATTAGGCAAGCGTGAACAATGATCTCCATGAAGTGCAGAGTACTAATTAAAACAGTTCAGCATAACAGCATTTCAAACATGACAATAAAAATAACAAGAGGACCCAAATGGATTGCACACTGAGCCCGGAGATCCAAGCAAGAGAAACGCTCGCAGATATTCAAAGAGAATTAAAAGAAAATAATTTGAGGAAAATAAATGCGCATTAAATTAATCACTGGTCTCTCTCTCTCTCTCTCTCTCTCTCTCTCTCTCTATCTGTTTACCCTTTATCTGCTTTTTTATCTTCTTCACTGATGTCTGTGCACTGAAAACTAATGTTAATGAATGTTAATAGGGCCAGGATTAATTCACAAATGTCAGCCAAGAGTAAGAATCAGGATAGTTTTAATACTAGTTGCATAAAGATGGATTTATTCAAATTAACTGACTGATATAAAAGTATTCAAACCCCTTGGACTTTTTCGCTGTTTCAACATTTTATACAAACTAAATCATAACTTTGAAGTAGGATGTTAATTACATATGGTTTTGCAAAAACATAAAAAATTACTTCATACTAATTCCTCTGAAATAATACTTCAATGAACAATCGTCAGCAGGTTTTAAGTGTTTTAGGTTACATGCAGCTCAAGCTCAGTTGGATTGGGAGGACAACACCTGCAAACGTCATTTCGACGTCTTTCAGTAAAAGCTGCAGACTGTTTATGGTTATTATATTAACTACAAAACTGAGATGAATGCAGGAATCTGGTTACTGAATGATAAATACTTTGTGTCAGTGTCAAGTTTTTCCTAAGAATATTATGTATGTTTATGAAACTGTCGACCAAAAAGTTAAAAATAAAAAGTCTGCATTTATGTCGTAATCTGACAACATGCAAAAAAAAAAAGAAAAACTGATAGAAATTACCTTTAAGTCTAGAAGTTAGTCATCTTCTTCATCTGAATTTGTATTTACTTCATCAACTTATTTTTATCCAGTATCAGCATGTTGCTTTCACTGAAGATTCCCTTAATAAATACCAGCTACCTTCAGAATATTACTGCTTGCTGCCTGACCTCCAAACATCCAAACCTGTGAAGATTAAAATAATAACTAAAGGCTTGCCAATTTGCGATGATGTGTCTGATTTATATAACCGGCATCTCTTGAGCCACATTGATTTCTAAATGAAGCAGAAGAGAAATGGATTTTATTTTCCCACAAGACACGACTTTATATCTCTTCCTTAAATCCCAGCTGCACTTTGTGCATTTGATTACAGAATGAGAAGGAGAAAATCTTTGCATCTTTATAAAATATTCATTGGAGTGGATGGCTGAGGCAAGCCTGCGTAGATGGTTACTCGCTGAAGTCTTGTGAAGTTCCCATGGGTTAAAAGCAGAATGCTGTGGCTCTGTTTTCAGGCTTTACATTTCCATTCCAGAGATGGTCCAACGTCTGTAACGAGCAGCTCATCTCCTTCTGCCTTTAATAAATGCTGTGCATCTGGTAAATGAGCTGATCAAGCTGATTTACTGATATAAGGGGACTTTTGTTCCAGCATTTTTCATCAGTTTTGTGCAGACAAAAGGTTGATTCTGGATATGATCACATTTCAATTACAGCTGGATCTTTTATTACCCCGCTGACAGTCCCTCAGCTCTGGTTCTTTGTTTGACTTTCTGGATGTTTTTAATTGTTGCGCCCATCTGTCACAGGGACATCCAGATCCGACCGCAGTTGTCGGACAAGACACCAGGTCAAGGTTTTTCTTAAGCGATCGGTAACAGATCGCCTGAGGAAACTCAGCTCCTGATGCCGGTTCTTGGTCTCTCAGCTGTGATGCTATTGGCCACGCCCCTCAACAGGGGCTGCCATTGTTTTAAGATTCCAGGTTTTAAAAATATAGGCCTTTTTTTCAAGGTTAGCATCTTGAAAATCATTATTATAGTCTATTAAAATTATGTCACTGATCTAACAAATCTGTTTTTCTTTAAAGTCGCAGGGTTTCTGATCACTTAGCGCAACAACGATAGTGAAAGAGACACTTGCTCAGACATTCCAAGTAGTACCAGACAATGTGAAACACTAGTAATTAGGGCTTTGATTTAAAAGTTAAAAGTGTAGATTAGGACTTTTAAAACCAGACCTTAAAGTTTATTGTACTTTTTTTTTCAGAGCGAGTTATACCACAGTAGAAAGAAAACATTCAAACTTAGCCTAGAATGTTAGCAAAAAAAAAAAAAAAAAGAAAAATCTTTGAAAAAAATGTTGGTACAACTGGGTAGATGGGTCTGCTATAACTTTACAAACAAACACAAAAAACTTACTGTAGAAGCATTAGTTAGGAGAGAACATCTGTTTCTGTCAGGTAAAATGTATACTTCTGTGGCCAGAACGCCAACAGTACCTGAGTTAATACTGTCTACTCCAGCAGACAGATGTCACATCATAAAAAACTTTGTAGAAAACTCCATACGTCCTCGGAATGGTGGAACGTTAGCAGCTAATTACACACAACCGGTTTGAGATGATTTTAGTATTTCAGATTACCTCAAGCTGAAAATGTCTATGTGTGGGAACCAACGCAATGCATGTAGGTGGTTGAGAAATTTATTTTCTCAACCAAACTATGTCCGGTCTCCTTGTTAGACCTCATGGAGACATCATTTGGTTACACGTCTATTTGGAGGAGTAATTTCAACTTTTTTTCAGCTACTTTTAGAACAAATAAAACATCCAAGATAAGGCTGCTGCTTAAGCTTAGAGTTAATATTGAAAATACATAGGTTGAACAAAAAAGTCTGTAAACAATGCAAAACTAACAGAAAGCATGAACCAAAACAGCTTCCTTTATTATAAATAAATTCAGACTTTTTCAGTTATGATACTGTGGTAATGTCAATGTGCAGAAAATATATTAAATAACTTTAATGGTAAGTATGAAACTTATATAAGTTAATTAGACATAGTGTAAGGTTTTTAAGTCTTCCGTCTGTTATGATGATTTCCTGCTTACAGTTAACACAAACAAGAGTAGAATATCAAATCAGACCAATAGAAAAAAATTTTCAATACAAAAATGTAGGCTTAATGAAAAGTATGTTTAAACCCTGAATAAAAATGATCATTTTCAAAATGTACATGAATTCTGACATGCGACCCTCATTAGAATGCATATTCTAATTTACTGAACTCAGCCTGTCAGTGAGAAGGTCCTGGGTTCAAATCCTGACCTGGGGTTTTTCTTTATGGAGTTTGGATGTTCTCTCCCTGCGTGCATGGATCCTCCAGTTTATTGACCTCTCTAAACTCTGAGTGTTGACAATGGACCATCTGTGTTTGATTACATGCTTGCCTGTCCTGTGTATCTGTGTTGCTCTTGTGATGGACTGACAACCTGTCCTGTGCCCAACCTCTTCCCAACGACGGCTGGAGATATGTATCCCCACCCCATGCAACCAAGGAACAACCAGGTACAAGCAGCAGATTATTTCTGGTGGCTGTGACTCAGTATCAGCGATTTAAAAACCCCTCTGCCTGAATTTATTTACAACTATTTAAAATAAAATAGTCAGAGATGGTTCATTTCAATAAAGCCGCGAAATAGTTTGAAATGTATGTATTGTGAAAATCAGCATCATCAGAGGAACGAATTTTGCAGTTTATTAATCCTTCAAAATTGATTATAGCTTACGTTTCAAAAACAATTATTGTTATACCATCATCACAGTATTTTAACTATTGCTTAACTCTGCAAAGTTCCTGCTGGGTGAAGTTCACAGACTGATACACAGACTGGGTCAAAGTGCTTTCCTGGTGTGTCTGAAATATGGTACAACAGCCAACTTTGCTGCATTTAGACCAGAAGCAGTGTGAGGCGAATTTGTGACACATGTCTAAAAGGATTAAACGTCCCACATATGCAAATATTTTCCGTAGGTGTGTGCTACTTTCAACTCTTTCTCATAGTTTCGAACTTTCTTGAAGTCCTTAGCTCTAAAATAAACTCCAGTGAGCAGTTGTTTTTTTTGTTTTTTTTGTTTTTTTTTTTAAAGCAGGCTATTACAACCAAAATGCACTCTATTGTTCCTGGAGTGCACATTGTTCATGTTTTTGCTTTCTCTCTTTTCTTTAACATATCTTTCAAAGTAGAGAAAGAGAAAGAGCCATATTTACAATGCGATTGTATTTGAAGCACTGTTTACTAATTACTGTGCTTCTGCAAGGTTAAGAATATTTCTTATACATTTTTGAAGAGCTGGCTGTTCATTTGTGGAGCTGTTGCTGTTCAGGAGCGCATTTGCATTCATGATGAAAGTATCGCAGATTCTTTGTTTCAAATGTTCTTATTTTCCTTTCTGAAAATAAGAGCAATCATTCAAGGTAAAGAGTGTTCTCATAAGAAAATAAAAAAAGAAAAACAAAATGCACAATGCATTGACTGGTTAAAAACACATGGGGAAAAAAAAGCTTTAAAAAATGGCTTCATTTACTTGCAGTAATTATCAAAAGCTAATTAGCACAAACAATTATTTCCAATGTCAGATGCTCGAAACTCCTAAAGTTCAAGTCTCCCATAAGTGCTCTTTTCAGAAAGCCAGAAGGTGTCACTGTTTATGCAATACCTTCACGCTGCAGATCTATAAGCACAGCTATGTTTTGCAAAGCCTGCATGCACAAAAGTACAAAGAGCTTTTAATTCAACATTAAATTTTAATTAGAGACTCACACACTTTGTAAGATCTAAAAAAATACATAACGAATGCAATGGCAGCTGTTTATCGAGGATCAAAAGATATCCTTTCTGTTTTTAAATTGTGATGAAATAAAAATATTACATTTATCTCATAGTATTATTAGCATTCAGTTTAGATTTTGGCCTTTCAACAAGAGCTGCAACTCAAGGGAAACAAAACCTCTGCTCACACATAAAAAAAAAAGAACAAAACTGGATGGGCTGTGGAAAGGAAAGGCAGACCCACTCACAAAACTAACACACACACGCGCATACACACAGAGAGAGTTTAGGTGCTTGTCAAAGCAGTAATACTCCTTGCTTGGTATCTTCAAAACTGACTGGATGACAAACATGTCTGTCAGCGCTGTGCCAATATAGTTTAGGGCCTCTCGTGATGGGGCACACACCCAATGACAGAAGCAGGTCATTTCCGCTCCCTGGCATCATAAATCCACCGTCTGGCTGCTGTCCGGCTGCTGATGCTGCAGAACGCCACACACAGCGGACCTGTCGGAGCACCCTGAGCTACTGCACCGTCCCCATGGCACGGGGAAAAACACAAACACCAACCTACACGCATGCCCAACAAACCTCCTCTCCCCAGCGGAGAGGGGTGGCAGTGTAGCCGCACCGTCCCACCTGCCATTGTAAGGCATCTCAGGTGAGTGAGGAAAATCCAGCTCATCTGATAGCTATATAGTCGGTGGAACATCTTTTTTTTTTTTCACTTGTCGGAATAGAAAGCTGCTGTGTTGCACCTTACCTGTCCTTTTTGTGCAGAGCCTGACAGCTCACATTACCGTCTGCGGTAAAGAGTGCACCTAATATACAGAAGCATTGTAAGAATACAGTGTGAGGTGAGTGTTGGGGGGGGGGTGGATACTGAATGTAATATATTCATGTTTGCTTAAATCAGGCTCAAGGTTAAAACAACACCTATTTCTCTTGGCGTCACATCTCTTTGGCAGAACACAGAGTTTAGATGTGCCAAACATGACACCTCCACTCACTAATACCAGAAAAAATAAAGGATGAATGATAAATAAGTCTGCCTCTTTTTTTTTTGCACAACCTTCAGCTATACACCGCGCCCTCCTGTTCTTCTCCTCCGCTAGACAGAAATGCAAATAGGTCATTGAGCTTCACCCCCTTTTATCCTAACATGCAATGACAGTCTTTTAAATTTGAAGCAGGAAGCAGAGGGAAACGTAAGAAACTTCCCCATTTGGTACGAGGAGGTGGTAATATTTTCCCAGTGTAGGGCTGGGGATCAAAATATATGCTTTAGGGAAACCATGACCGCTTTCAGGAAGCCATGACCGGGGTTGAGCGGAATGCTAAATGCCATACATCCTCAAGGTTATCTCTGAAGACAGAGCCCTTTTGGAATCTGCCTTCTGCTTTATTTTCTTGGATGCATGCATCAAGTCAGCTGAATGGGAGGGAGAAAAAAAAAAAGATGAAGGTGACTCCTTGAAGGAGTCGAATGCTGTCTCTTTGTGTGCCCTGCCTGGTAGCATGGAAACCTTGCTGTGTTCGCAATGAATGGCTGTAATTCAGACAATCCTCTTCTCTACAAGCCATGCCAGCGTCTAGTGTGTGCGGTCCAGTCTGTGAACTGGGATTAGACGTAGGTACAGTAAGCCAGGGGCTAATACGAAGCACTTAAATGTGAAAAGTGTCATTTCCATCCCCAAGTCCCCGAATATTGAAATTAGGTCATCAGTGAGGCAGAGGCCAATTTTCACCCTCATATATCATGGTGGCCCCCGCGCCCAAGCTCTCATTACACCATACATGGTCAATAAGCCATTAACATGCAGCAGACAATGCGTAATCTTCACACAAAGAAAATGTATCTACTGTACTGTACTGTAGGAAGAGAAGTGAGTCGGTGATTCAGTGCAAATAAATAGCACAGGTGTCATGATGCACAACTTCAGCAGATGGGATAATCTTCCAGAAGTATTTTTGAAAAAGAATCACAAATTAAGATTTCATGAATCAAAGACCTAATTTAAAATTGATTAGATTTAACTAGACTCTATATTGGGACTTGTTGAGAAAATAAATTTAAAATAAGCTAGTTTTAAAACTTAACATGTCTTGATTCAAATGGCCTAATTGTGGTTTTGAAATTAGTAATGTATTCTGACCTATTGCCCTTTATTTTACCTGTAGTTTCAGCAGATGGTTTGCTAGGATTGTTTGAACTGCCTTTTGTCTGTGGGAAAACAATACAGGAGAAGTTGTAGCTTTTCACACTCATCTGTGAAAAGCCGTAAACACGGCAGGGGTTTCTGGCTTGAGAGAGGGTCAGAGATAGCTCCTGGTTGGAGGAGCAAAGATATGCCTTATTTGAATAAATTAAAGATAAGAATACTCCTTCAGTATAAAACTTTCTACACAGAAGTAACAAATTAGATTTGCTCTTGCAATTCTCCAAAGACGTCTTTGCACGTCTTTGGTTTTCTTTCTTTCTTCTTTCCATTTATGTCAGGTAAATGAATGTATGACTCCGTTGTTCTGCAGTTTCTGTTGTAAGTTTATGCATTGTCTTATATTGGATTAAACTCTGTAATTCTGTGACGTCAACATGCATTGCTGTTTTCTTCTGAGTGACTACACGCGGCCCGCCGAGAGGACCTGGGATCCAAGAGGAAGAGAGAGAGCCAAACTTTTTCCAAAATTAACTAATTCAGAGAATCTCTTCCTTAACGGACTCTAAGGTTGCCCCAATTGCAACAAACTCTTTCCTTTATTTGTTGTTCCAGTTAGAATAAACTTTTATGGATTGTGCTGCTTCAAAGAATTTCTATGCAGTTTTGAATTTTCTGGTTCGGATTTGGTCATTCTGGTGGAGCCTTCATGCTGTTTTCTTGTGTGCTCTTAGTTTAAAAATATGTTTCAATGGGCCTCTAAATGCAAAGGTGACAAGGTGATGTTTCCAAACATCAGGGTCCTGTGTCACTCTCTAAATAGTACATATGTATTGGGATCAAAGGGGTGATTTTGTTGTATCAGACTGTGGTATGCCACTTTTTTTTGTCATCATTTTTGTTGGCTTTTTTTTTTTTCTTTGGATTGTTTGGGGTTAGGGAGGTTTCTATTTTTAAGACTTGACTGTCTGGAAATTAAAATCAGTGCTCCACAGGTGTTCCAAGTGGTCAGAAAGTAAATCACATCATCAGTTTCCCTTTCAAGCATCAAGCATGCCGATGTGAGTGAAGCATCTACTTTGCATTGAGCAAGATTAAGTAGTTTTTTTTTCATGATGTCTGCAATACTTTTTTGAAGTTGTTTGAATTCTGTTACAGTGTTGCATATGGTATATAAATGGTGTGACAGAGTAGTAGAATTTGACTAGATTTGTAAAAGGCTATGAAAAGCTTTATTTACATTTTGAACATGAAATAATCAATCGCAGTCCAGGCCTATTTATAAATGTCTTAATGTCAAAAAGTAGAGACACATTTCAATTTTTAAATTCCAGCAATCTACATTTAAGACTTTATTTTTTGAGTACCATCTGAGGCCTATGGTTTCATAGTCTAACTTCCTGAGCAGAACTTTGAGAACTAAAACTATGAATAAATGAAAATCTCTTTCTTATGTGCATAAATAAAAAATATAGGGAAGAAGCTAAAACAAGCATACATATTAAAAATATAAGTAAATGTCATTTCATACCCAGCATAGAAAAGCCGGACATATTTTCTGACTTTTTTTAAGGCCTAACATAGAAATCATAAAACGTAAGAGTATTTTATGATCCTACAGAAACCATGCAATAACCATCAGCTGAAGTATTTGGGGACTATGTTGATGCTGGTGGTCGTTTGGCAGGAAAGGAGGAGGGGGAAGGAGGTTGCTTTTGTATTCAGACTTCTTTTCTTCCAACATCAGTTTGCCAGTGTGATATTCATTTGTTGGAAGCTGCGCTGCATAAACAAACAGCGCCCAAGGCTACCACTGGCTGGTTAAACAACCACAGGCTGTTTTCTCTTTTCTCCACCATAGCACATTGTAAATTCCACGTAGGACCACTATGCGCTCTGCTTTGTTTATTGAACAAATAGCCTACATGCACCGGCTGTTTCACCTTACAATAGTTATGCCTTGGACAAGTATTATAAACATCATAATGTTCCAGCTCTGCTTAATTAAAAAAATTGCCAACTTAAAAATAAAAAAAAAAAAAAAAATGAGCACAATATGAGAGAAGAGAGCAAGAGTGATTGAATGCTGTTATGATACGAGCGTTTCTTTGTTTGCTGGTACTCCGGCTGAATGTTTCCTCTTGCCATCGCCCTGCAATAAACTAAAGGCATCAACATTCCCTCTAACAGTCCAAAGGCAGACTGAGGCTCTTGGCTGCCACTGCTGTAACAAATGTGGCAAATCATTGTCACAACCCATGTTTCTTTCTCCTTTAACGTGGTTACATGACTGTGCTGGGACATTTATGGACTGTCTAATCCAGTGCTGGCAGATTAAAGCAAAATCAAGCCAAAACCGATTTAAACCTCTTCGGCGGCGAGTCTTTCAGCTCATTGCAGAGCAGAAAAGCAAACATTTTATTAACAATAAAACATTGTTTTATTTTATTCTCGCGCCCTGATTCAATCTATTTCCCTCAACATTTTTTTTTTCCAAGAGAACCTTCTTCCTGCTTGTGAAAATGGGGTTTGTATTGATGAGCTGGGCCCAATATTGATTTCCCATCATTCCTGGTGTGGACATTTTCTGGTCTATTATACTACAGTCGCAGCATATTCCCCTAGCAGCTTTAAAGTGGATATATGGACAACCTGACCTTGGCAATATGGAGATAATGAAATATCCTTAATGACCCTTCCTTAAAGATTTTACAGGCTGGACTATGGACTGCCAACCCATGTACAATAATAGTTAGCAGAGGAGGATTTTAGAGGCTCGACTAAATTTAGAGCTTTCTACTCATATCGGAAAGACTGTTAACTTGTCTATTTTACTAGGTTAATGTAACCATTAGGGCTGTGCAGTTATGCGAGAGTAGCTAATATGAATGAGTGGCTAATACTTAAGGGCAGTGTCAGCTACTGCTCTTTGACTCGCGTCATTTTTTAAAGAGGAAAACTGAAATTTTCCAGCAGAGCACTTACAATTTATGGACTAACAAAAACTGCGACTCACATAAAAGCGTGGGCATCAGCTGCAGAGGTGTTAGAGAGATTTACTTGTGTTTCCTGTACAGTGTCTTACAAAAATATTCATACCCCCTTGAACATTTCCACAGTTTGTCACGTTTCAACCCTCAACTCTGGTGTTTTATTGTGAGATTTCATGTGACAGGGTAGAGGCTACGGTTGTGAAGAGTGACGACTTTTACGGGTGAAAACGTCTAAAGTGTGACCGCTATTTATATTCATCCCCTTTAATCCTAATACCATACCAGTGTTGTAGTCAGGAAGGAGAAATGTATTGTTCTGTGGTCCAAATGCAAAATTAAAACTATGAAAAGCTAACACTGCACATCATACTGATCACACTAACATTGCTGCGAATCATGATAATAGCAGCATCGTGATGTGGGCATTCTTATTTCAGCAGGGGCAGGGAAGGTAAGGTAAGGTAAAGTAAGGTAATTTTATTTATATTGCACATTTTCAGCAACAAGGCAATTCAAAGTACTTTACATGAGTTAGAGGAAATACAAAAAAAAATAACAAAAGAAAAACAAAAGAGAAACAAAAAGTACTCCACAATTTATAAAGTAATAGGAGTTTCCCTGGATAAACTAATAGAAAAGAAAACTAGTTTCTCTGGATTCTAAGTTTGTTCAAATTCCTGCTCTGGGTTGAGTGAAGGATAAAACTAAATGTTCCTGTTCTGTGTTGCTATGCAAAATAAGAACAGGTACACCAGGAGTTTCTCTGCATATAATTTATAATATATAATAAAACATAATTTAACTTTGAATTAAAGCCTAGAGATGCTGCAATTTCCCATTCGAGCAGCAAGGGTGTGGAATGGCTTCAGTCAAACCACGTGCATGCTTTAGAATGGTCCAGTCAAAGTCCAAACCTAAATATAATTGGTATACTGGGAAAATATCTTTGTTCCTGATGTAGATTTTATCACAGTACTTATCGCATTCCACAATTTCTTTGGCATATATATTGAATATATGATAGTAATTTTGTCCAATCAAGTAGTAAATCTATGCTAATACACAAAAAATACTGTAAATATTTAAAAATCGCTTCAGAGCAAATGTTTTAGCATCACTTCAGTATCGCTTTGTGGTAATGGAATATGTGTATTTTTACCATACATTAACTGTCTCCGTAGAGCTCAGAAGAACAAAGCAAAAGGTCGGGCGTAAAAAATAAATAAATAAAAGAAGATATTCACATAATTTCCAGCAGCAGGCTAATACTGCAGCCGGAGGAAGAAATGAAAGTCTCGAAGCCCTGGTAGATATTTAGGTGTCAGAGCTGGTTTGGCATCAGCAGGTGAAAAAGGGAGATCATTATTCACATGTCACGCTGACAGTTGTTTCAGAGATTCGTGCCGATAGCAGCTGATAATCATCCCCAGAGCGAAGCAACAATGAACTTGCCCCACCACTCCACTGTCTTCAGAACACTTCAAACATGCTCCACTTCAAACACAAAAGCAGCCATCTCCTTTGATGTCATTGTCAAAAAATGAGTTTTGTTCCGTCGCACTTAAACTCCTCCCCTCCGCCGAAACCTAGACGGAGACGTGCGAGGAACAGATTTTGAACATGAAAAGAGCAGCTGTGTTGTCTGATTCATCCCTGTATCCTCGGGCTGCCACACTTTTGCAGAATAAGAACTAGTCAGAGCCGTGCATTTCCACACCTTTATGCTTTCTGAGGGGAGCCACTTGTGCATTATACGACACAGAATCTCTCTCTCTCTATCTCTCTACATATATATATATATATATTTTTTTTTTTTTTTTTTTTTAGCTCCCCCTTATGCAAAGCAAAGCCTTTGTATTATTCAGTATTACTTCTCCAGTTCTGGCTCTTTGCACAGCTCATTTTACTAAACGGGGCCTGGTTGCAGAGGCAGCTGGCAGAGCATGTCTCCCCGTGATGAAATCTCACTGCGGACACGGCTGCTTCATAATGACTATAATCACAGCAGATAAGCAACTAGTGAGTGCATGGGAACGGTGGGGATCAGAGGGTGAAAGAAGGAGAGGGAGAGAAAAAGTAATTGAATCTTTTGGAGGCACATTCAGATGAAAGCCCTTGGCTGTGTGGGAGATGCTTTTCAGTGAATGACATTTAGATTACAGAGTTGCCCTGTTTGCCATCACGTTCAATACCTCCTTCTTCACAATAGCACTCTAAGTCTAAGCAATACCGCTCTCGGAAAAAAGAAAGCATTTCAGCGGTGATGTGGATTTTAGGGATGTTGTGGCTTCTCTGTGGAGATTTGGAGAGAAACAGAGGTGGTGGAGCTTTGTTATTACATCTACTGTAGGTCATAATAAACACGATCAGCGGCTGATCGTGTTTATTATCACGTGACGCGCTTTCATCGGCTACTGTAAAAGGCCGGCGCTGTGGAAAAGTATTTTTATGTCTTTGCCTTTTTTTGGCCACACTTAACTGTTTCACTGAAGGCTTTTCAAGGAAGAATAGCCAGTCTAACGCCATGGTATCTCACTCAGAGGAAAGTCTGGACTTTGACTAGGCAGCTTCAGAACAATCATTTTAGGAATTTCTCTAATCTTTTCAGAAGTTCACTCGCTGACGTGTTTTGGATCATTGTCCTAATCCAAATATGCTTGAGCTTTAGGTCAGGTCCTTTAGGATCATTTGATAGAGATCTGAATTTATGGTTCCATCGACTACAGCAAGTATTCCAGGTCCTGAAATGGTCAAGCAGTGGCAGAATGTCAAAGCATGTCAACCATTTTTGACCGTCAGTATTACATCTCTGTGAGATGTTGTGTCAGTTTTATATCAGTTGCATCAGGACATGCACCTTTCAACAAGTTTGACTTTTGTCTCATCAGTCCATGTTTTCCTCAAAGTGTGTTAGGGATCATCAAAATGTGGATCGGTTAGTTTGAGAAAGGCCTTTCTTGATGCCACCTTTCCCCAAGCTCTTATTCAGTGTTGAGTCATAAACTTTGACCTTACTTGAAGCAAAGGTAGCCTCTCACTTCCTGGATAAGTTGTAGATGTGCTCTTGGAGACCCTTTGGCCAGCCTCCTGTAACTTTTGCCGCTGTTCCATGTTTCTTCGTTGATGGACAATGACTCTCACTTGTGGCTCAACGTATTCCTAAAGAACTGACTTTGTATCGCTCTTTAATTTCTTTTTACCCTACTTCATTTTCTGAGATCGGTTTTAATAAACAGGCTGGTGAAAGTAATCCCAGCTTTCTAAGAAATGTCAATAATTGCAGTTAATACTTCTTCTTTGCAGCACTACATAATGACAAATACTTCTTTGCAGCACTACATAAGAATATTTCAGTCTTGATGTGATTTACTTAAATATTCATTGAACCACCTTGTTGAAATGCAACCAAAAGGACCCCCCCCCATCCCCAACCCATTTTATCCCTCTCATCTCTAGTATTGACACAGACCTGCATATTCTTAATATTAAAGGGATCACATATTGCCCCGGTGACACACTTCAAATGTATCTCAGATTAATGATATATCACGATAAGGAATCTACAAAAACCATTAGTAAGGCTGACACTTTGATGTCAAATTTTAAAAAATTCCCAAGTAATCTTTTTGATTTATGGAAGTGTGTCCAGGTTCATCGGGAGTGATTCCAGATTTATCACATCCTGGTTAGAATTATTAATGATTTTCAATTTGTAAATCTGATGCCGCCGACGTTCGGAGCAGCTCTGCGGAATCACCGAGGGCTGATATCAGAGTCCAAGCTTTGCTCCTGGAGCATGATTACTTTATCAAAATATTGCTACCTGTGACTTGCATTTCACTTATTTTCCACTCCTGCGGCGCCTTCATTCCTCTCGCCTCACGTACGAGTGCCACAGACATTTTTCAAAAGAGCAACTTCCAAACACCAGAGAGCAGCCGCCGCTTGTGTCATTGCTTGGTTAATCTTCTGGAGTTAGACATTGCACTATTAGTCCCGACTTCCTGACAAGTGCACTTTTAAGGGCCCGCGCTGCTCAACTTGTCAGACGGGATGCAGTGCGCAGACGGCTGTTCGTTGCAATCTTTCTCACCGCTGATGAGCGGCGCCGCTGTGATCATCATCACTTTCCGAAGATAGCCAACTGTATGTTGATGCAGAGGTTTGCTTCGATGTCACGTCAATGCATCAGCGCAACTGCTTGGCCTCTGTTTACCGTGCGGGGATCACGGCGACTGGAGGCCCGTTCTGCGCGAGGTGTCCTTTGTGTCTGCTTACGCCTGCTTAGACGTGAATAAGAGTGTCAGTTTGCAAGTAAGCAAGTACAAGCGAGAAAAGGCGCGCGGGGTGTGACAATGTGCTGAACCCAGTGGGAACAGAGCGGTTGAGGTGAACAGGAAACAACTCGGAACCGCGTCCAAGTCGGGGCTGTCTTAATTTTACAGAGGGACTTCTGTTTTCACTATGCATATTACACTCCAAAAACAATACCAGCTTAATAGTCTTTGGTAAACATTTCTTGCTATTTCTGTTTGCTCTCTTACACCTTATACTGTGTGCTGGATCTCACTTCAGAGGGACTCAGTGGAAGTGTGAATCTAATCATAACCCTCCTTTTTGGGCGACTTCGAGATAAATACACTCTTTATCCATGACTCACTACCATTTTAAAATCATTTTTCTTGAAGAAATAAAATCTAAGTAACACAATATCTGTTGCTTTTGTTATTAATAAGCAAAGGTTAATGATGAGGGTCCAACAACACACCAGCTCATGAGACAAGATGAGATTTGAGCAATTTTTTTTTTTTGGGGGGGAAGCTAAGAAAGTTTTGTTTTCACTAAAGATTTCAATAGATTATTCTTTTAAGATATTCAATTAGTGTTGAATAATGACATCCAGGTTTGACTATTTAATATATTATTAGGAAGCCCTGATGTTAAAAAGATGCTGAAATTGCCCTTTTGGTGTTTTCACAAATAAAATGTTTTTTTTTTTCATATTTAGAAATCTTAGATTGTGTTTAAAACATTTGTGTTCAATATAGTATAAACGGTCAAGTTTGACTAATTATAAGTGTTTTAAATTTTCAACCAGAGAAGATGAGCTACAATTTCTTTGAGTGCACAATCAGATGTACACTTTATTTGAACAACTGCACATTTACTACACAAAAGCACCAGAATAAAATACTATGAAATTTCAATGCAGGATTTTATCAAAATGCAAAGTTCTGGAAAAGCATTGGTAGAAGAGCAAACCCCAAGTGTTTCTGCATAGTCAACTTCTGCACCAGTGATTTAAGAGAGAGTTGCTGGGACAGAAGTCACATGTGAGTTGTGTGAGCCACGAAAGACGCCAACATGGAGGCAGAGGCTAAAGCAAACAGCGGAGATTATAGATTCATCTTAAGAATTTCAGCTGGTGTCTATCACTTTAATAACATTAAACTGAACTAAGCTTTAAAAATCCTCGTGCTGATTTACAAATCTGGCAAACATCATCAACGGTGCATTTAAAGAAAGCTGATGGTTGTCTTACATCGGACATGTAGGTTGTGTGTTGTGCACCACCAATGATGTCTCGGTATGAAACACATACAGAAAGCAAAACCTGTAAAATGTTTGCTGTTATTGTAGTTACCCAACAGAAAAACAAGTTGGTGTAAAAAAAAAAAAACCTAAAATAACACTCGCATAAGTCACAATATTATTTTAGTTTTCAGCCTTTATTCTAAGCAGAACTGATTCACATGTTCTGTCCTCATTGTCTGTTTCACAGCATGAGATCATTCATGGTTCCATCTTCATTTTCAGTGTAATAATAATAATAATAATAATAATAATAATAATAATAATAATAATAATAATAATAATAATAATACCATGTCAATGTAAACATGACAACAGTTTCAAGATTTCTAACTCAGCATCCACATCCATCACTCTGAGATTTTTTTCTTTTTACAATTGAGTAGTCAAACTGTCCCCCTGTATGCAGTTTGATCTCAGTCTGGATTTAACAGAGGGCATCTTCAGCACAAAGTCCAGAACTAAACCTAACAGAGTCTTTTTATCCCTTGAAGGTAAGGTGAAAAAAGCTGTGGTAATCCTCCTTGACAGCTGTACATTACTTAGTTTAGCTTTTTTTTTTTTTTTCATCACAATGAAACATATTGAAGTTTGTGGCTGTAGCGGCAACAAATTGCACAAATGAAAAAAGTTCAAGTGTCATTTACACTTCTGGTTGGGAGAGGTGTACGCACAGCTGAAACCTTTAAAATCCTGCTCTGAAACATCGCAGTACATAAAGTGTAGTTCTTTTTTTTCCCCTCCAGTCACTGAGTGATGCTGTCTTTTGTTTTTTTTTGTTTTTGTTTTTTTTTTTGGGGGGGGGGGGCGTTTCAAAGAGCCCCAGGGGTTTTATTGTGTTCTGGGAATGTTTTA
>NW_015113229.1:150434-165354 GCF_001443285.1 Poecilia latipinna | reverse complement strand
CCCCCAGTCTCTGGGTGTTGGTTTTTTTTTTTTTTTTTTTTTTTTTTTTTTTTTTTTTGGGGGGGGGGGGGTTCATAAAGAGCCCAGGGGATTTATGTGTTGCTGTGGAACTAATTAACGGCGATGGTAGGGTGGCAGAAAAATCATTTATAGTAAGATGACAGCTGATTCCTGACGATCATAAATTAAGTTGCTTTTTTCTCCCCACCCCCCCACCCCTTCTCTCCCAGCTAATTCCTCAAACTTTTCATGTAGTGCTGAACCTGTGGAATTTATTCTAAATATTTCCTTTATGTCACATCAAACTTTGGCTTTTTCCTTTAGCTAAGCCTGAACCCTCAGCCTGTTAACATTATTCAAGCTTGACTGGGATGTTTAAGATGATCTGAAAACACTGACAGGAATTGATTTATTGCTTATTTATGCTGAAAATCAAATTGATAACAGGCTGACTCATTGGTAATCTATAAATCTGTGTTTTTGTTGTAGATACAGGACCGTTTGGTGTTAACGCTCTTTATCAAACTTCCGTTGTTTCCATCTTAAAGTTGCCTTTAATTAAACCACGAATACAATTTAAAAGTCAGATGATTTAAAAAAAGACAAAGCTTACTTCAAGCCGCGTAAAAGACGAGGACAGACGTTTCCTGCTTTTTACTACTTTTGCACAGAATCCTCTTTAGATTTGGACTTCTACGCTTTGTGTCGACTCTTTTGTTTAAAAAAAAAAATGTATTTAATGAGAGAAAATGCAACTCTACATGTCCAGGACTATACTTTGTGTTTCAGCTCAAAGCCAGACGTGGTTGTAAAAACAATGCAGGTTGGATGAGGGTGTGAAGGCGGCGTTGCTCTCTCGCTTCAGCCTGTCCAGTCCTGCCAGGCTTCGACAAAGGAAGCAGCCAGCTAACAGACTTGACAACAACTGCCTGTGACAACCATACAAATTAGGGATGACTTACGATGAAGAATTGTGGTCTGAGAGGCACGGCAGAAAGTACCAGGACTTAATTTGTGTCAGACCAGCAGTGATGGTAATGAATTCCTGCGGTTGAGTTGGACACAGAGCCAAGGTCTTGAAATTCACGCAGCCAAGATGCTGCATGGAGATTCCAGATACGCCGTGCGTCACGTGCCGCCGGCGCGCCTCTCAAACGTATTCCTTTTGCTCTTTCATGCGGATCCGTCCTTCGATTTTGTGTCATTGGCAATTTTGTAAATACCTTGCTATTTTTGGTCGCAGCTCTGACCACAATTTTCAGGTCCATTTTATGCTATAAGGTTCTCAGGCAATGGAGGCTGATCATTTTATCCATACAGTAAATGACCTTTTATTGAGAATGTCAATAGCGGGATCTGGTTACCTATGTTCACTGAGAGGGAGGAACTTAATTGCTCCCAGTGAGTGCAGTCTGAGGACTTGATTAGACCTTGAACCACTTCTCATGTTTTTCATTTGTGTGGTGACGACCTTCCTCCCCGACTGAAATCAGCCCGGGCTCATTTCATGTACACTTTCCTCTGGAGATTCATGGCCCAGTGACTCCGACTGACTGCTGATTTCATTCTTGTAACTCTGAAGAAAATCTGTTAACTGTTTAAAAAGTAAAGAGCTCATTATATACATTTGGAAAATGTCTTTTATTATCTACCTCATGACCAGCAGCTGGCTGCATACAGTGCGGAAGTACTCTAAGAGCCACTTGAGGGCTTAAATAATTTAAAATCCTTTAGCGACTCCCAACTTTAAAAACAATATACAGTGTCAGGATGTCAACCTGTTTGTTCGGTAATTGTATTTGTAATACATATTGACAAAGAATTGACTTCAGATGACATTAACAATGTATATAATGCACACGTACAAACAAATGCAAACAATTTAGGGAATGCGTTGAACAGCTAAGGGACAGAGACTGCAGAAAGCTAAGAAAGCAGCTAAAATGTGCACCCTATCAAAGAAAATATGATCAGTTTTTTAAACATGTCTAATCTTTTTACTGCAAATCATACTGATGTCAGTGGCGATAGATGCATGCAAGCTTCTGAATGTTCTAGGGAGCACTATTGGGGCCGTAATCCAGTACAAGAAAAACTGAAACTTCAAGTATTTGCAAACATAATTATTCAAGAAGTTCAAGGAAGTGTTTTCCGAACTTATTGTTAGTGTAATTTCTCTCTCTTACATATACGGTACCTCAATTTTGTTACTTATTTGTTTTGATTTTTATCTTCAACTAATATATATTTTTTTAAATCTACATTTCTCTTTTGAGACTGAAGCTAACATGTAAATCCTCTGAAAGGCTGAACATGCAGACCTGTTGTTTAACAGAGCTGCTTTTGGTGTTTTCTGTATCGTTTAGATACTGAGGGGCAACAGCAAGACGGAAATCACAATTATGGTGCTCAACTGACCTACCTGCCATTAGCAAGATGAATTATCTGGGTCCACGCTGATGACAACTGCTGGAGAGGGAAAATAATCCTGGTGCCTCGCAGACATGGGCTCCCAGACACCACCAGGAAGCAGACAGGGGCCGCTCGGACCCAGGAGACCCCAGCAGAGAGAGAGAGAGAGAAAGACGGGGGAGGATAAACAAGATAAACATGCTCAGTAAAGCTGTGATTGTGTGGAAGAGTGATAGAGGTTTACGTCTTGTGCAATAAAATAAATTATGCAGCACAGTGATGCATAGTGGCCACAATGGTTCCAGTGGTTGTACAGTCCTATGAGACACACACACACATATATATATATATATATATATATATATATATATATATATATATATATATATATATATATATATATATATATATATATATACTAGAACATATGAGGGAGAAATGTAAAGAGCACAGGGCTGAAGGGACGGAGGCTGAACACTAATGCCTACTGTGTAACTGGGGTACTTTTACTAATAAACTTGTGAATATTTATTATCTTATCAGTTAAAACTGATAAACAGCACATTTGTTGCTACAGTACACGGATGAGGTTCTGACTTAAGGTGAGAGTACCCTCATTTTTTATGCTAAGACTCCACAATACTTTTCCACTGTAACTTCTCCAAAGTCCAATTTGGATGGATGGACGGATGTCAGTTTAGGTTTTATCTTCATAAAATAGGCCAAACGACTAATGTTGACGCTACACTGTGTATATTTTCTCCTTTCACATTTAATAAATTTTTACATTGGTTAGAAAGGAGCCATTGTTGTATTTTCTGTCTTCTGTCTTTCCCATTACGTTTTACTCAGTGGGAACGGCTTATGGATCACGTTTTCCGATCTCGTCTCAGCATGTGAAAATGTACGTGACCGGTAAACGACTGAATGTAGCGTAAAGCGCTTCGGTGTCCTCTGGACTAGACAAGGTGCCATGTGCAAGAACAGGCCATTTACCGTTCACTATCCCTCTGTTAAAGTCACAAAAGTTTGTGCCGTATGAGGTAATGGTTTCTCATGACGATACGCAATGATAGTCAGTTGCAATATTCTTATGTGGCTTCATGGCCAAAGCTGGTACAATGACTAATGGCATAAATGAAAAAATGACACGAATGCCAGTGGGCAGCAGCTTTTCGGGATTGTTCACCACTGAGATCACTGGTCTCCTAACGGCTTCCTCACGGCTCAAAGCCAGACTTCTTCTGCCCAGCTTTAGGCCTTTTTTTTTTTTTTTTGTACATCACATCGGCTCAGTCGATAGTTGAGGTCAGAAGCAGAACAAATAAAGAACGCGTATTTATCCAACAGTTCATGTTGGATAAATACGCTGTGAAAACATGTCAATTATAAGCGATGAAACATGAAACTTAGTAAAACAATACATTCTGGTTCCTACAAAATAACTCCTGTCATTGTGACCAGTTTTAATGACTTTTGATTACACCAACATTATTTTGCAATGCAAGTTAAAATATAACCTCAAGACAAAATAAATAAAAATGAACTCATTGTGAGAAATTAAAGAAACTGTGACGATGTCTGCTGACTACACCTCAAGTCAAGTGAGGCATGTCCTCAGTTTAACTGGCTCACATCTGTATTTGTTATGCTCTGAATCATAGGTGGCCCAAAGCTGTCTTGATAAATAGCTACTGCGGGCAACTATGCTGTATGCTCTCTGACACTATAGGTCACATAACCTTGTTGTCAGGACTAAGACTAATGCAATGTGAAGTGTCAAGTTATTATACCGAAACTAGACTGTGGAGCGGAACCTGAGCCACTGTGGTGATAGCAAGAAGGTGAAACAAGGCAAGGTGAATGTAAAAAGGTCATAAAAGGAGATAGATACTGAGCAAATGAGAGGGTAGGGAAGGGAAAATATTTGACACTAAGTGGGCCGTGTTGGAGGTAAGAAGGGGCAGTGAGGTTCCTGCTAGACGGCGTAAATCATAATTTTGGCGCTCAGAGTCGGAGCTATGCAAAACAGAGCCCTGACTAGCGAGACACACATAATACCAGGAAAGGGGATGTGTTTGTTTATTTGCGAAGGAACTAAATAATGCAGTAATAACCCTCCTCATCATGTCTCCGGAGCAAATGCCTCAGCACCTGTCAAAAATATGCAGTGCGTTGTCTATTGAGAGAGCTGCAAGAAGAAAACATGTTATTATTACAAAGCCGGGTAAACTAAAGTAAGCGTCTGCAGATGGCAAAAACAAGCCACAGCTGTTAATACAGTGTGAAACATGAGATATGAAATATAAATGCAGCGGCGAGGGACCGAGAACAAACTGCATCAGACCGAAAGCTAATGACTTCCCATTACACCACGTAGCCTATAGCCATGCTGCTCTGGAGGACGGGAAAATATTCTGTGAAATTAGTCGGGATTTCAAATAACTCCCAGGATCAAGGCAGCTGGGTCATAAATTTTAGGCCTGAATCGGTATCACAATAATTTTGTGTTCTGTGCATAAAGCTAATTTGCACAACAGCGTCTCATCAAGGCCTCAAAGTCGATGAAATTATCTTACAAATGCTCTGCGAGGAAAACAGATATATTTTTTTTTCCATTCACAAACTGAATCTGCTTTATTTTTTTTTATTTTTATTTTTTCCTCAAACTAAAATGTTTCAGATCTTCCAACTAATTTTCAAATTAGACAAAAGTAACCCGAATAAATGCAACTATTCGGGTTGCAGATTTAGGTGGACATGGATCCCCGTGACAAGTTGCATTCTGATCTTGAACAAGTTGTTGGAATAATTAAAAAAAAAAAAGAAGAAGAAAACTCAAATTATTCTTGGTTTAAACCTCTCTAATCGCATTGAATTAAAAGGATTCTGCAACAAAGAGTGGACAAAATTCCTCCGTGAATTTAAAAGACTAACTTGGTGGCACTCAACAGTCTGCGCTCAGTGACCAAAATGAAAAATGAAATTTGAAGTTTCTGGTCCATCCTGGAAAATCAAAATACAAGTCATTCATTTTCAGGCAGCACGTTAAAGAACTGCGTGGCTCCTTAATATATATTAAAACACAGGAAATACTCTGTGACCTCTGGATGGTGTGAACAGAAACATTGAAAGAAACACTGAGCAAACTGCTGACTCCTGATGCTCCATGTCAGCTCCAACCTCTGCATAAACTCATCGAGACCTTAAAGTATCGGTGGAATAACTCTTTTGAAGTAGCAGCGCTGACAAGATCCCCCAGTAAGGATCATCCAGGTTGCAAACTTAAAACACATCTCCTGTAATACCACATTCATGGCTTTTCAAGAGTCTTTTGATAACCATTCTCAGCATGTTGCCATCCCGTGTTTGCATTACTGCTGAAAAAATGTGACAAATGACATCTGGCAGGCCATTTCTGTTTTAGAAAAACAACAAATAACACATGTTGTTGCTTTAGATCTCTCACTTTTTTTTTTATCTTCTTCAAAGTTTGCAAATTAAGTCAATCATCTTCCTGGATTTTTCCCTTGCAGTGACCTACTTGGTCAACATGGAAACACAAATAAGTTCGGCTGAAAGCAGATTTTGTTTGTATGTTTGTTTGTGTTAAAATGTCAGATCTAAGCAAAGGCGAGGAAGACATGAAAATGAAATGAAATTCAAATACAGTACAGTACGTACGTATTATACAAGAAATGGGTAGCTTTTTACGCACACTGTATATATTTATATGAAAAATCAATACATTCATTTTCACATTCCTGTTTCCATTAATTTTACATTCATTTCAACATAAAAGCACACCCTCTTTCATCAGATGTTTTTCCTGCATTTTTCAACTCTTAAGTGGAAAGAAATCCAAGTTTTACGACTAGAAACTCTGAACTAAATTAACTACATTCTTGCTAATTACATCGATTTGATTATCTGCTGCAAAAGAACAGGCATAAAATAGTTGCTAAACTAGTAAAATGTTTAAATCTACGCATGTTGCATGGAAGCCTTTATGAAGTTCAGCTTGACTTTAGCATTAGCATAGATGGTAAATTAGCTAAAGTTGGATTAAAGTTTCTTGGTCCAAATCAGAAACCTTCCAGCCACACTCATATTTCTTTATGAGAGACGTATTCATTCATAATACGACACATCAACGCATGTTAGCCTTGATGCTGCATGAAACACGTCTCATAGATTAACAGTAACGCTGAATCTTTAGTTAAATTGCAATAAAATGCTTAAGCAGAGTACTAATTTTTAAATAACTAGTTAGCATTGTTGAATCTTAAAAATGATTACATTTACAGATTAGCATGCTTAATCAAATATGACATGAGTTTAAAAAAAAAAAAAAAAAAAAAAAACCGGGAGGGAATTTTTTTTTGGGCGGTTTAGTTAGAGATGATGAACTTGGCTTGTTTAGGGAAACCATATAAAATTTAACTAGGAAGCTTATAATGATCTAAATAAAAAGCATCTTCTGGCTTAATTAATAAGAGTGTGTATAAATATCTGATCTGCAGAAAGAAGAAGGAGGTAGCGAAGGAACCGTAGCTCTCCTGCTTTCCTCCATATTCCATCTTTTCCTGCTTGGTGTCAGGAAGTTTGAGCAACACAAAGGCAGCGCTTGTTGACATGTGTCTGCTAAGAGGTAAGGCAAACATCTGCTTCCTGTCACAAGCATTTCAACATGCCTGTTTTCTGCCCGAGCAGCAGCGATGGGAAACCCACCTCTCAGTTCAGAGATGACGCCACTTTGGATCTCCCAGCACCAAAATGAGTGAGTGGCTTGAAGTGGAATTGAAAATGAACTTCTGGAGATGTAGAGGGAGTTAGGATCAAATGTTAATTAACTCTATTTAACTCTACTGTTTTCAGCTCAGAGGCCACCCAGGACCTCATCTCTTTCCGTGAAAGTCGGTGCAGCTGGACAGATCAGTGCGAGGCAGTCCGTGGTCTGTCTTACATCTGCTCCGTAAATCAAACTGCTTTCTCATCTTCCTGTCCCTGGCTGCATCCCGCTAATCAATCTGTGATGGGAAGCTATCGTTTTCAATGGATGGGCACTGGCAAGTTAATGAAATATTTCACAGGTAATTCTTCAGGAATCTCCTATTGCTGTAATGTGACATTTTGGCAAAAAGAAAAAAAAAAGAAATGGTAAGAGGCTTTTCAAATACAACATTTAAAAAATGATCATGTAATTTTATTGGTACATGGTAAAAATCTCTTTCTTTTCCTTTCTCTTAAAAAATATTCACTTTTTTAATCAGAAGGGACCAGGGCCAGCTGTCTAACAAAAAGTTTAATAGCGATCTACTGACACTTTTGACAAGCAGCTGCAGTTCCCCGTAAATGGACAAACCTACAGGTTTCAGGTTTTACAGCTTTCATGTTTTCCACGTTTCTTTGTGTTTAAATTTCATTTTACATGTCGGTTCTCTAAAAAAAAAAAATGAAAAAGCTATACAAATTACGTGGAATTAGTTAGTTAACACGATTAACTTCCCTACATGTGAACCAGAATACTTGCGATTTTATTAGAAAGTTAATTTAATGTATTTAAATTAATATGTATTTTTAAGATTTATTTCACAAACGGTGATATTTATCAAGCCTTTATTTATGCTAACTTTAATTACAATAGTATACAGTCAATGAAAGTCCAAAAATCTCGGGGAGATTGTGTTTATTCACAGAGTCCTGTATGCAGGCATATCAACGGAAAGTTGAGTGGAAGCAAAAAGTGTGGCACCAAAACATGCACAAGGAGCGTAGGAAAGCACAGCTTTAACAGTGTGTGAAGCATTTCCCGTTTGAGAGTTTTGAGGCGTGAACTACGTGGCGTTCCTTGTGTTAAGCCTCTGCAGAAACCAAGACAATGTTAGATTTGTCTTGTTGCTTGTGCACCTTTTCTCACCTATTTTTTTCTTCCACTCAACTTTCCATTAAAATACTTCGACATAGCACTTGGTGAACACCCAGCTTCTTCCCATCTGACCTTTGCTGCTTTACTCTTTTTGTGGTGGGTGTCAAAGACTTATCGGGAAAATCTTCTCTAATGTTATGCAGGACATAGTGTGAAAATTACAAATTATTTCTGTACTTCTGCATTTTGTTTACAGGTATTATCTAATATTTTAGCTTTCTTAGAAACCGGATCTGGAGTTTATGTTAGCTGGAAGTCGCAGTCAACAAAATAATCGGAAATTAGTGGTTGAGAGATGTCACTCTGCGAGTTATGAATCTGCATCACTTATGCTTTGCCTTTTACCATAAATTCTTAAAATAAATAAACTTTTAAACCTGGCATTTCATCAGGAAAACTCACAAGAGAGCAGTGGCTTTAGTTAGTTAGTTAGTTAGTTAGTTAGTTAGTTAGTTAGTTAGTTAGTTAGTTAGTTAGTTAGTTAGTTAGTTAGTTAGTTAGTTAGTTAGTTTCAGAAATAAGCATCTGTACAATCACTATTACTGGAATATTTTTGTCAGATTAAGTTATGTTCTGTCTTAAAAAAAAAAAAAAGGACAGTCTGTGGTTTGTGCTTATCCTTGTGATGCCGCAATCTTTGATCAAGCATCAAAGCCGCAACCTTTTGTCACAGACTCCACCCAGACTTATTTATCCCCCTCTCTGAGATCACATTACTTAAGTGTTACAGAATGCATTAATGGTTCCACGGCTTTCGAGCGTTGCCTGTGGTTTGGCGCAGTTGTTGGAGCGCTTGCAAATGGAATCACATTCTACAAGAAAAACAAGAAGAAGAAGAAAAAAGAAACAATATATGACTGTAAACTTTTAGCTTAAACCTCACAGCAGTCTAATCTTCTATTAGTGGGAGGCAATTACAACATTTTACATTTTAATATAAACAATCAGTCTATTGAGAAGTGGCGTAACATGGGTCTGTGAACAATACACTATGAGCAATAAATCAAACTCTGACAAAAATTACATTATATTTAATTTAATATGAACCCTACCTTAATAATATAAATGATATCTTTCTCTAATTTAATTGGCACTAGCTTGGTGCATATTGCTAATATAATTCTGAATTTCCATATTTAATGATGCATGCTTTTCACTGTGAATTTTACTTAGAAAATGTCGTCCTTAATGAAGCTTGGAAAAACCTCTAATAGGCGTAATCTAAGAAAATGCAACTTCTCTATTCGAAAAGGTTCTGAGAGCAGTTCTGCAGAGCGCAGAATAAGCAAACAGGCAGCGGTGCAGCCAGCTCGGTTTAAATGTACTTTTTTTTTTAATTCCTGAATCGTCTAGATAGGAAAATATACAACCTGATCTCTAACAGAATATATTAATGCATGCATTAAAAGCATATTGGCTGTAAAAGATATACAAAAGGGGGGAAAATAAAAAAAAACTGTGTTTTTTTGTTGTTTTTTTAGGGTATTTAAAAAGCAGCAGAGTATTCCTGCCTTGTGAAAAATACAGCTGGAGATCTGAAGCACGGATGTGTAACATTCAGGATAAAGATATGATTTCAAGAGAAAGGTGTTCAATGAAGTTCTGCACTGGTTGAGTGGACAAATGTGCTCTCCCGGGAAACCGTCTGTGCATTGCGCTTGAATTAAACTTGTGCTGTTACATCTCTCTTTCTGCTTTTCCCCCCGCCGTCACATTTTAAGACGGAAGCCACATGTGTGCATTTGCATGTTGCTCGTCGCGAGAGGCGAGGTTCTATTTTGCAGGAGTGGATTGTTTTTTGTTTTTTTTTTTGACAAAAAATCCAAGAAGGTCCAGGAATGAGTGACACAAACGCGGGACACAAGCTGAGAAGGGAAAGAGACGGGAATGGAGAACGCCGCTGTGAAAATGAGAATAAATGGATGTCAATTTCCATGTGGAATTGCTAACCAATGATCCATTAAGCCAGCCTTTTCACAACAGACGAACAAAATAGCCTGAATTAGAAGCGTCTGACATTTCAGTTAATTGCACTAACTATGTCAGCTAACAGTAGCTTCCTACCAGATCCTCATCCTCCATCCACACAGAGCATCCTCACACGGCGCCTCACGAAAGTATTCACACCGCATGAGATTCTCTGACCTTTGTCCTGTTAAAACCGCAAACTTTGCGCGAGACTAACGCGTGACGGCACGGCGAGTGTGAAGTGGAATAAAATGGCATTTGTTGTCTGCAATATGAAAAGTGCGGCGTACATTTGGATTCGGCTTCCCCGAGTAAATACTTTGCAGCAGAACCGCCTCGTGCTGCGTTTACAGCTGCAGGGATTTTTGAAGTTTGTCTCTAGATGCTTTTAACAACATGAGAGATTATCAAAAAAAAAAAAATAAATAAAATAAAAAAGGTAATTCTTAATCCAATCTTTGGAGCTGGACTTTGTCTATATTTGACTGACTGTATTTAACCACATAATATTTTTTTTTTCTGCTGATGAAAAGCATCCCATGACACGCTACTGCCAACAATATGGTGTAGTCAGAGTGTGTAGCATTGATTTTTCCATGCATAGCATATTGCAGGTCTTCCACATATTTGTTGTGTCCTCCAATTGGCTTGTGATGAACTGCAAACATGACTTATGTGTCAACTGAGGCTATGGAATGGTTTTATTTAGGGGAATCAGATTGAAGGGGGTAGACTACATTCATAATGTCACACTTTTCAGATTTTATTTGTGAAAAAAAAATTAAATATTGTATCTTTCAGTATACTACAACTTTGAATTGGACTATGACAAAAGTCCCAATAAAATTCTGGCTTTAGCATAACAAAATGTGAAAATTCTAAAGAGGTAAAAAAAAAATAAAATAAAATACCATCATAAAACTACATGATATGTGATGTTCGACATCAAAGTTTCTTCTAAAATAAAATAAACATAATGCACTGTTTTGTTGTTGATCAAATGAAGGAACTTATTAACTTTGTGCACTTTCAGTATCAATCTGTACATTTTTCTTCTTTTTTTTCTGCAAGTTGGTATAGGTAAAAAAAAAAAAAAATACATCAAGCTTTCCCGCTTATGCAACAAACAGACAGAGAAAGTCCTTGGTGTCATGAAAGCAAAAAGGTTTATTCATGTTTGAAATTACACAACTACCACAAGGAAGACTTTTCTGTCCAGGGTGTAGTCTGGTTAGAAAGTAACACTAAACATTTTTAATACATTAGAATCACTGCCACAAATCATTTTGTCATGACTTTTTTTTTCAGTTTCAGAATCACATACAATAGAAAAAAAAGAGAGAAAAAGAAGTCTTGCACCCTGTTGAACAGAGCTGGAAATGTACAGTTCTGAATACTGAAACCTCTATGCATTACAGTTTTTATAGTGATTTTTTTTTCTTTTTTTCTGAATGATTTAGTAACAAGATGAGCAACATTCAAAATGTTTTTTTTTCTTTTCTTCTTCAGTATTTACAACAGTTTTACTGTTTGGTGTTTATCACCCCTCCCGCCCTCGATAAAAGCCATTAAACCAACAATTTCTTCACCCTATCCCCGTCTGTTCCCCCCCACCCTCCCCTCCCATTGTGTTAATATTGTTATTTTTATTTTTTGTTTAATTTTAAGTTGCAGTACAGCAACGCAATTTTATTAAAAGATTAAAATATACATTAGATTACATAGGGAATGAAGAGTTTACACTGTTGTGAGATGTAATCAAAAATAAGTAGATTAAACCATTAAATAAGGACCAGAAAAGTAGAAAAGAAAAGAAAGAAGGTGTGATGGTGATATTGTTTAGAGGTAGTAAGTGAGCACTCTAAGCTACGGAAATGTTGCAAATGAATGTTTTTTTTTATGAATGAGGTAAGAAAGTGGCGTATTGATTGGTTGGATGTTTTAATTACTCTTAAGCTAATATTATGTACAACTTTTCCAGCGTAACGGGGCGGGCTCCTGCAGGCCGTGTCAGAATGATCTACTGTGGGGGAGATTTGTTGATTCCATAAGCAGTACAAAAGAAATGTTTACATATGTACACAACAAAACGTCAAATTATAAAATATGGAACCGTGTCACGTTTTTAGTCAAGCAATCAATTACGCTTCTTTATGTTCCAACGCTTTGAATAGTCGTTTTCTCTTCTCACACTCGTGTACGCAGCTGTGAGACAAAAATAAATCTTGAGAAGTAGCCGCGAAGCTGCCACCGAGCTGTCGGCGTCGAGCATTGTCGAGTCGCCGGACAAGGCTGCGAGCACATTAGAGTCAAAGAAACAGCTGCGTTAATTGAGGGAAACGAAAGAGCGCTCAATTATCAAAATGGAGAGCGGCTATCAAATCAAGGATCGGACGAACGGGCGTTTAAAATGTCATGAAATGTCATCCGGTTGTTTTCGTACCAGAGCTGGAGATATTCGTCCTGAAAGTTTGGAGGAGTGTGTTTGGCTTGGGGAGAGACTGTTTGTGTATTTGTACGCCTGCGTGTTTACCACTGCAACAAAAGCAAGGCGATTACAGTCGATTCATGAAAGAGAAAGTCTGAGCGATCAGGAAACACTTAGTGTCCATAATGGAGGATGCCATGTGCAACGTGTGCGCCGCAGTCACCGGAAATCTTAAGGAAAACTCTTTTGTTTTTTTTTTTTTTTTGCTTTTTAAGTCCTCGTCTGTTTTACAGGAAATGAAGAAGTCCATGCTGCGCTGCAGGGGAAGATGCATTAATCAGTTTGAGGTGTCTGAGTGCACACTTCCAGGCCCTTCTGTAGGAGAGATCACAGAAGATGGAGTCCTTGCATCTTGCCATCCTCCATTAGCCTGGGACACAAACGGAAAAAAAAAAGGTTGAGATTTCAGTTAGACCTGCTGCAACAAGAGAGCAGGTCGGCTTCAGAGACGGAAGAGAGTATGAACAGCTGCATACACATTATTCTCACTAATGCATCTGGTCACACTGAAACAATCTTGAATACACAACATAAGAATTAGGTGAAAATACACATCTCAGTTTTCAAATGATGATTTCATGAATTAATCGGAGCAAGGTTTTTAAACCAACATGAACTAACGTTTACATAAGTGTGACTAAGCACATTTTCTTGTGTTTTCTTTACCTGTGAGACTACAGCCTCACAGGTAAAAAAATAAATAAAGAAATTAGTTAAATTGAACCGTTCTGAAAACATGAAAGTTACACATTGTGCCTCAATCTAAAGAAATTAAATAATAAATGAAAAATAAACTTAGACATTTTCAATTTGAAAAGAGTTACAAACCCATTATTTACGGTTTTGCGACTCATTGGGGGGGGGGAGGCCAAAAAAAAAAAACATGGAACAGTGTTGTATTCTTGTCTCAGTTAAAGTTTCTGTTCAGGATTCAACAATAACAATAAATTCTCCTCTCTACTAATTATGAAGGAGACTGTTTGGGCATCTTAACCTCAAGTAGACTCGGGTTATGTAGCAGGATAATAATCTAAAGAACATCAACAAGTCCACCTCTGAAAGGCTTAAGAAGAAAAAAAAGAGTTTTTTGAATGGCCAAGTCAAAGTTCAAACCTAATCTGACCGAGATGCTGTGATACGAACGGTTAAAACATAAAAACTCTCCAGTGTGGATGAACAGGAACAACTGCATGAAGAAGAGTGGGCCAAAACCCTTCCAGAAATGTGGAAGCTTTATTTCCTTCATAAGTGAGAATATCTCTGTAAAACGACATTCAATATTTACTTCTACATCTGATATTAAACTAAGACAAAAATAAGCAAGAAGCCTTTCCTTCAAGAAGACATACTAAAGGTGGCAAACACATTTGCCGAATTGCATCTCCAGACATGTTGATGCCATGTGAGTAGCCCAGTCATCGCAATACAGCGGCATCAGCAAAGAGACATCCCGGAAACAAATTTGTCTCTTGTCCGAACCAATGGGAGCGGTCCCTGAAATCAGTGTCTAAGCAGATTTCAGCAGCGGCCGACAGCTTGTCGCTACATATTCTCCTGTCAGTCAAGAAGAGGGAGGGCTCAGCCGGGTGAGGTGGGGAGAGCTGAGCGAAAGTGACAAGGCAGGGCCTCTCCAAGAGAGCCGGCCCTAGCCAGCCTGACTATGCTTTGCTCCAGGCGTGACCTAGCCTTTACTGGATCTCTCTACGTCACCATCAACAAAGCTAAAGGTTAGTCTCTGCAAATGCATGTAAGAACAAGCGGATTGTTGCTGATGAAAATAAAAAAAGACGGAGGAAAAAAAGGAGCTTTGCTACAAGAGTTTTCACCTTTTTCTCTTTTTCTTTTTTTTTTTTTAAATATTCATATTATTTTCAGTGTTTACTCGGAGCATCAGCCTACTCTGGTGAACCGTGAGGTCCACACGGCACATGGAAGTGAGAAACCTTGGGAGAACGTGAAAAACACTTGATCTTGTTCAGAGCTGACATGCCGACATGGCTTACAGCGATACAGCAACAGTAAAGCCAAAACAACACTAAAAACCCTGAACTCTAAAAAAAAAAAAAAAAAAAAAAAAAACCGCCCCTTTTTTTTTAAAAAAAAAATTCTAATTTTTTTTCAAC
>NW_015113229.1:143868-147194 GCF_001443285.1 Poecilia latipinna | reverse complement strand
TCATATTTGATATAACAAAATAAAAACAAAAAAAAACAAAAAAAACCTAATTCTAAAAAAAAAAAAAAAAAAAAAAAACAACTGCCACTATTTGTTTACATAAAACATGCTAATTCTGTTTCACAGAAATCCTCCTGTAATTTTCAGTAAGAGGTAAATGTGTTATTTTATTTTGATGCCTCAACTCCAAGTGGTATTTGAGTATGTGTGTGCGTGTGTGCGTGTGTGTGTGCGTATGCATTTTACCCAGCAGGCATACAGTAACAATGTAAAGGGAGCGGCTCTGATATACTGCAGAGAGAAAGCTGTCGGATACCATTTCTCTCTCTCTCTCTCTCTCTCTCTCTCTCTCTCTTTTCCTCCCTCACTCTTCTTCCTCCCTCATCAAGAAAATTAATCTTTACTCTAATGGCTTCAGATTATGCGTTGCTTTACAAAAAGGCGCCATATCAAACCTCATCAGGAAAGATGGAATTCATGTCTGAAAAAGGCTTCGGGCCATCACGTGTTCACTTTTTATAATGAGGAGAAGTCCATGGAAAATTCTCTGAAGCATTTCAAAACAACTGAAATGCAGAGGAATATGCAGCGGGATACTTTTTGTTTTTTTTTTCTTTTTCCATCTAACTCGTATTTTGAGACAAAGTGATGCTGAGTGCAATAATTTCAGGTGATGAAGTGACGGGGCACGTTGTCTAACGTTACACAGATCGTTTATCGAAAGGGGGAAACAAAATGAAATTTCGCAATTCCAGTTTTATCAAATAGACGTAAAATGTCATATTAAAGATATAGCTCAATATTTTTAAAGTGAGATTTTGTTAAAACCCTGTAAGCATGTCGTATTTTCCCTCTCTTGATGTCTTCATGTAATATTAACTCACATCGGTTAGCTAACGGTTATGATCCATGATGAACAACTTCATATTGTCATCCAACTGTTTCGCAGAGTATTTGAGGAGGAAAGCAGAACTACAGAAGGTGATTTAATCATTAGCCACTGGAGTTTAAACTTACGTTTAGGCCATGAGGGCTATACATGGTGTTTCCTGCTAGAGCATCATTGTATCCTGCCGTCTGACTGATAACATGGCGCAGGGTATCCACCTAGAGGGACAGAAAAGGTGCAGAAACTGGTCAGATGTACGTCTTTCTGCAGTTCGGACATGACTGCAAACATGCTAGGTGAAGCAAGAGGTGCTAATCAAAAGCTTTTGAAAAAAAAAACAAAACAAAACAAAACAACAGGTTCCCAAGACAGCCAGAGGTCTAACTAGCTAACACAGCTAACAGATTATCTTAAGAAATAAAGCATACCAATGTAACAAGCATGCTCAGATGTTCTGTTCTGGGCTATTGCTTTTGGTTTGATAAACAAGAAAAAAATATATATAATCAAAGCATTAAAGAAAGCAACAAAGCACATACGTAACGGCTGCTTTAAAGGAATCAATACTTTCCAGGTTGATTAAAAAAAAAAAAAAAAAACTCACAGGATGGAAGACGTTGACAATAAACGATAACACAATGAGACAGGAGGACAGCAACACGGCACAGGAAATAAAGGGGAAACATTGTACCAAAGAAACCCAATACCAAACCCAAGAGCCCAAGTCAAAGCCAAATGCATTCACAAAACGTTCGGAACCAGGAAACTGTTTCCTGGCATGGCAGCAGTGGGGTGGGATTATATTTTGATTGCCAAAATATTCCATCCAAAGCGAAAAAGTCAGTAAACACTTCATACAGTCGGATAGCATGGGAGGCCTCACTGGGTAATTTGAGCTGCCTCTCGCAGGAGCGGCATGGCGTTTTGTTTTGTTTTTTTTTTCCCTTATTTTCTATTTTTTATTTTGGTTTTAACGTGCTTCAGACTGCACTGTGGATGGCTCAGTACACAGGCAAGACAAGGACAGCTCTCTGTGGTGGCACCTCAGGAACTGTCCCTGGTTGTTGATCCTACCTGTGACTGTACATTGGCTCCGACTTGTGCCCCTTGGTAAGAATCCCCATTCAGACTCTGCATGCTCAAGAACATGTCCCCAGTGTTTGGGAGGCTAAAAGAACCCGAAGAACCTGGAAAGGGAAGATGTAAGTGGCTGAAAACATGAGAGGTCTATAACGGGAGAAACACAAGACAACACACACACACACACACACACCGCCCACGCACTATGCAGCGACACAGACTCACGGCACGCGTGCGTCTGTGTAAACAAAACCCGACTCAGGCAGACGAGTACACAGAAGAGAGTCTCCACAGAGCAAGCAACTACGGGGGCAAAGAAAGGGGAAAGCAGAGGAGCCAAAAGGAGGAGGTGCGGAATGCAGCGGGGCCAAATGTCTCATGACGAATGTGGTGAACACAAATGGGGGGATGAGGATCACACGACACACAGGGGGACCGGCTCTACATGTGGTTGGGTCGCCTAAGCTCCCAATTGTTCCACATCAGCTACTTCCAGGCTAAAATCTGACAGGGAGGCATCGTATACGGTACATGACAAAGACAATAAGAAGCTTATGAAAAGAGCAGTACCAGTAAACATGTTGCTTAAAAGAGTGTTTTTGCTCTCTGCAGAATCCAGCTGAAACTCTTCGTCTTTCATCTGGAATCCTGGGTGCAAGAAAAAGGGACCACTTCATAAGCTCGCCACATCCCCACGCCCGGTCAGCCAAGTCCAATTTCAATCAAACATTGCTTATTAACATGGACCAGGCTCTATTTTTGATGTTCCTTAGTACAGTGCTGTGAAAAAAGTATTTCTCCCTTTCAGAGTTTTGCGTAAGGGAGAATCTGTGTTTCTAGAAAAGAAGAAAAAAGATAACTAGAAATACAAAATATTGTTTCAGATGATGATTTCATTTAATAAATGTATAATAATTGTGCCAGCCATGTTTACATCGCTGTGGATTTCTGGTCTGCTTCGCGTTATGCCACGCCGCCTAATTCTGATTAACGTCTGGTCCTTAAAAAGGCAACTTCAAAATCTGATCCTGTTTACGTCTGGGCCTTTCATGCATTCTTCACTTTAAGGTGACAAACTGATGAAATTATATATTAGCTTTAGGACATACACCTTCTAAAACAATTACACTTTTGTATAATTTTACATCAATCAAGATGCTCATGGAAAGAAACAGCAAAGAAAAAAAAAATTAAAAACCAGATGGTTCCTTTGGTCAGCAGCGCTTTTTGCATTAAAACTTTTCTACTTTTTTTTTTTTTTTTTTTTTTTTTTTTTTTTTTTTTTTTTTTTTTTTTTTTTTTTTTTTTTTGGTTTTTGTTTTTTTTTTTTTTTTTTGGGGGGGGTTATAAATGCTTT
>NW_015113229.1:127038-140762 GCF_001443285.1 Poecilia latipinna | reverse complement strand
CAAATGGTGTTTTTGTGTATGCGCCCTTTTTGTATAAAAAATTTTTTTTTTTTTTTTTTTTTTTTTTTTTTTTTTTTTTTTTTTTTTTTTTTTTTTTTTGTCCAATCTGGGTTCTGAGTTCATTTGTGATACTCTGGAGGAGATATCAATGGACTCTTTGGGTATTTTTGGTGCACTGGACACTTTTAGGAAGGTTTATCACTGTTCCATGTTTCCTCCATCTGTAGTTAATTATAGCTCCCCCTCTGGTTTGCTGGATTTCCAAATCCTCAGAAATGGTTTGGTAACAATTTCCTTGCTGACAGATGTCTGCGATTTTATTTCTGATCAGCAGTTTTATTTCTTTACATTCATGCCACAGTCTTTTTCATGTTAATAAATGAAATCACCGTTTGAAAACTTCTTTTGTATTCACTAGTAAAAACGATTTTGATGATCTCAAACATTTTAATGTAACATAAAAGCAAAAACAGAAGAAATACTTTTTCCTGCACTGTAAACTCCACATAGCTTATTATTACTCTTGATAAGATGCCCCCAGCAATTATGTTTCCTTTTTCTTTTTTTCTTTTTTCTTTTTTTTTTTGGAAAAATCTCAAACTATTCAGTGGAACTGCATACCATTACCTTACAAATGACAAGAAGTTGACAAAGTCAAGGGAAAACAAATCCCATGGCATCATTCTGAATACACTCACTTTTTTTTCTTCTTCTTTCTTTCTTTCCCCCAAAAAACATGTGTTCTCGGTTCACAAGTCAGGAACGCTCTCTTTATGCATGAGTTTGCTTGGCATCAACTGTCTTATAGACAGGAGACACTGTGATCCCCAAGCTGGGAGCAGAGCCTGTCACTCTTGCCAGTGTGAATGGTGCATGAGTGAGTGTGGTAGAAAGGCAGCAGGTTTAGGACTGAGGCTGAGGGCAGATCTTTTATTTGATTTCATTTTTTTTTTTTTTTTTTTTTTTTTAGACGTAGGAATGCCTACCGGAGTTGGGAGTGGTGGGGGAGTTGGCCTGGCTGTTCTGCACCGCAGCGGCCGCGGCGTGCGCCGCGTTCACGGCCGTCTTGGCGGCGTACAGGTTGGCCTCTTCCTGAAACTTGCCGATGTTCTTCTTGTACCGGATCCGCTTGTTGCCGAACCAGTTGGATACCTGTGTGCGGGAGACAGCAGAGGGAGGAGGAGCAAGAGGAGTCAGACGTCAAGCAGCCACAGCAGCGTGCATTCAGCAGTGTGATTGTTTCAAGATGTCATGTTTGGGTCCATCAAGTACCCAATTCCCAGCCTCTGCGGTGATGTCCGCCGGGTACACAAGCTAATTAAGCCGTAATCAGGAGCCACTTGTGTCTTCTCATGGATAGGAGCATGACACACTCCCACATCTGTCTCCTGACAAAATGAAAACACAGGAGGCTCCGATTGCACTAACATTAAAGTCGGTGTGGCAGAGTTTCTCTAACTGGACTGGTTTCCAGAGGCTGCTGAAAAGTTAGGAACGTTCAGATTTTTGGTCACTGACGAATGCTTCCTGATCCCGTTTCGGTGACTACTTGATTGACACCTTATGCAAATAAAAAAAAAATAAAAAATGTCTTCACAGAGTAAATGTAGTAAAGCGAGTTGGCAAATACAGCTGTGAGATATTTAGCATGTGTACGGCAACATGTCAGATTTTACATGAGCACCAAAAAAAGGAGGCGGGGGGGAGGGAAGTAAAAAACTGATCAACTTGTCTGAAAATATTATCGAAGCTTTAATGAAGACACTTGTTCCAAACTAATTATATTTTATATGACATTAAAACAACAGAACATGTTTGTGTGTTTGTATGCATGCGTAACTGGTGACTTGGAGGATTACCTCGTGATAAAATGCATAAACATGTGCAGGAGAGTAAAGACGTGCAGCTACGAATAGCAGTTACATACAATGATCAATAAAATAAAATAAAATAAAAAGTGGCGGTAACATTTTGCCAGAACATTCAAAGTTTTTTACAAATGTACACATTGGCTGCGGCTCGTCATGGTAACCGATATGAAGGTTTAAAAACACAGTTTCAAACCAACTACGATCTTCAGCCATGTTGCTGCTACTTTACTTTGATACTTTTTCAAACAAAGTCCCAGAGTGACTTAAGTTTTCTCCAACTTTAAGAAAAACAGCGTAACGTGGTGCTACCCCTCCCTCATCTGCTGCTTCATACTTCCAAGATTTCCTTGTTTCTACACATTTCTTACTCTATAAAGATTGAGAGGGCAATAAGGTGCGTGTTTATTTAAATAAAGAACAGTTCATCTAAACAACAAATGTTACACCTCAGCTATTCCAAATGTTATATTATTTCAATAGCAAAAATATTTTCTTTTCTCCATAAAATAGAAACATTTAGGTTGATTTAACAGATTTTTGCTTAGAATTCTTGGAAAAATTTTAAAAAAAAAAAAAATGTTTTTTTTTTTTTCGTCAATATTATCACACGGTGAGGATTTCCGACCCAGCGGCTGAGGCTTCTTCGGTTGTCTTATAGGCAGCAAATGCTGCGACATTTTCTTTTTGCCAAACTTGCCTGCTTTATTTACTCATTTTGATTTGTTTCTTTATGAGAACGAGTTGGGGTTAAATAACTTCCTACCAGCTGAATCACAACAATCTGTGCTCTACATTTTCAATGAGAGGCTCCTATATATTTTCCACTAGTGAAATCCAGGTGGTGCGTTTCTTAAATTATTTCAGCATGTTTTAAAGCAGAACCCAAATTTCAAACCAAACAAACAAAAAAAAAACAACAACCTTCGGTCGCATTAATGTTAGGATTTGGTTAGGTCCACATCTAGTTCAGGCTTATAAGCGTTAATTTCATTGGAACCATGACATCCACAATCATACACTGAAAAGTTGCGCGAGGAGTGAACCTTATGTGCAAATGCTGGCTCTGCAATAACAGCGGAATAATAATGAGATGATGCTTGTTTTTAATGGCCCTATAAATTAGAGTGTCTTGTCGCTGTGCTGCAGCCCCCCTCTCAGGCCCTTGCAGCCCACGGCTGGACCAGCCAAAGAGCAGCTGCCCCTAATGACGCTTTATTTAATTTCCACCCATGTGCTTAAATTTTAATATCCCTAGCAGTCCGCCAATGCCGTGGTGTAAAAACTGACTGGATTTGCAGGACATCGGATCATTTCTATCCTGCACGTCTCTGCGCTCTAAATCTTTAATATCTAGGCAATTAAAATTAATGACCATTCAGGCGAGGCCCGCAGTTGGCAGGGCTTCCTTGACATCAATTGTTTGATGGGTTTACCTAGAGGTTAAACTAACAAGCAAGGTTTAATTGGAAGCAATGAAAGCCCTGGCCATCATCCTTTTTACTTAACCTGCTTACAGTAGATTGTAGGGCCAAACACCGAGCAATATTCTGGCTCATTTAGATAGCTCACATTGTGGCCACAAACCATCCAAAATCATACAGTTTTCTTCTAATGCTCATCAGTCTGCGTAATTTAACAAAATGCTCATGCAGTGCATTAAACAAATCAACATGAATGAAAAGGAAAATATATATTTATATGCATATATTTATAAAATCCAGCCACTGTTTTAGAACAAGCTATCACAGTAATATAGGAAACAGTCACCAACATTCACTTCAATGCCAGTTTTGTTTTAATTCTTTTCTTTTTTCCTCCACATTTCTCAGTCCTGCACGCCGCTACTCCGGCTTCAAGGTATCCTACAGTTTAGCTAAACAATGAGCAAATGCACTGCAGTGTAAGGTGTGGAGCAAAACCCAATCTGCAGAACTAATTCCCTTCAGTCTCATGAGAGGCAGTGCATTCACTTCACTTCTGTGTTTGGAAAAAAAATAAAGAGTAAGACTGTGAGACTGCAGTGCCTAACATGAGCTTCCTAAAAGGCATAAACAAGGCAATGCATATATGTTGCAAAGACATAATGTTGTACCATTATGACAATTTTACAGACTGGGAAGCTGTTGTAAATAATTAAAAACTATTGTTGCCTAATTAAGTTGGCACCTGAATTCTCTGGGTAATCTACAGCAATAAAAGAACCCTCTATTGTAAATTTTGTAATCTTTTTTTATTTAATCAGACAGAAAGCTGTCAGAGCGCGCTCTCCAAAATTAATTGTCACACAAGATTAGAAAAAAACATGCCTCTTTAAACATTAATAACTGATGTTTGAACTGGAAAAAAAAAAAAAAAAAAAAAAGGTTTAGGAATTGAATCTAGAGATCCAGTCACAAACCGGTATCAACTGTGGCCTCTAACGCGTTGGACGGAAATAGTCTAATGCTTTGCGTTTGGTTGCAACACACAAGTAAGTATGTAAGTACAGAGCCACTGAAGAGGCGTCAAGCTCTGACTGAACCTCAGCGATTTTGAAGACTGAGGCGTTTTAAGAGTCCGTGAAGCGAGACACGTTTTAACTTGGCATTTGAAACCAAGGATCTCTCTCAGGAATGACTTCTGCACATTACAGACATTTTAAATGATCACTGCTAAACTGATGCCGGGTGTTTCATCAGCGATGATGCATCGAGCAGAGCCGCAGAGCGATATTGGCATACCGTACACAACGGATGGTGTTTACTTAATGAACTATGTGCGCAATCAACAAAGCAGGACAAAAAAAACAACAACAAAAAAAAAACAAAAAGAGCTACGGGGAGTTTGAAAAATGACTCAGTCAGGGCTTCAACGTGACCACAGTGAGTTTGTGACTCTGAAAAGGTTCAGTCACTGTGAGGGATTGTCTACATGCACCCGGCATTACATCGAGGTTTTAGGTTTTTGACTCGATACCAGCCAGAATGTAGGATGGCATTGTGACCTGGCTCCGGGTCCGGGGCCCATCTCTGCCAGGGCATCACTGTGTTTCCTATTTCTTATTTGCATGCAGTACAAACACTTTAGGAAAATGAAGTCATTCACTGCGGCTGGTCGATGAAACTGCTGCTAAAGTTTGCCTCTAATAATGCGAGCACTATTGGTGGTAAACTAAAAGCATTTTTCAACAGGTTTGTTCATCAGCCTGGAGTGATTTCCTCTAGTTCAAACAAAATACAGTGGTAAGACCTTCGCTTAATATTTCTATCAGTAGGATAATTGAAGGTTCTTCAAACCTTTGCTTCACTATCAGCACCATCTCAGAATTAAGATAGCATAAAAGCAAGCAGTGTGTATACTTGTCAAAGCTAAACTGGATTGTTTTACCCTAACCAATGATTGTTCAAAAATGTTGTTTGTAATATGTGAAAAACCTTTATTATAATTTTCGTTTTTATTTATTTATTTGAAACAGACCAAAAGTAAATTAAAAAAATAGTAAAAAACAAAACAAAAAAATAAATAAATAACAGTCATGCCAATTGACATGCAATTGTACACAAATTGTTGAAAAAGAAGCAGGTAGAAGATAAAAGATCTTATGATTTCCTGCTCCTCTGATACAACCTAAGCCAATCTAAAGTCTCCCCATATTAAATGAAACTTAAAACTCACGTATTCTCACAATTGACTGAACACCTATTTACACATTACTAACATAATAATAACAATTTTGCCCTTTGATACACCCATTTTATACAACATAGCTTCCAATCTGTTCATTCTTATACTGTTTTTTTTAAACACAATAAAACTGTTTTCTGAAAAGTGTTGCTAAAGTCTAGGTGTATTATTATTATTATTATTATTATTATTATTATTATTATTATTATTATTATTATTATTATTATTATTCCCCAACCAAAATGAGTCAATAGGATTGTCTGGTATGCATTCATCCAGAAAGAAGTCTATAAATAGTATCTGAGTTCAGGTTCTTTAAAAGGAAAAAAAAATATGTATATATATTTTAGAAAATGTTATCTTCCACTCAAGTGCAAAGAAACAGAGCCCTGTGTGGAGAAACACGGAGAAAAACACAAACCAAAAATAAATTGGAGCACTAATTAAAATAAAAAAGGAAAAACATAAAAATAATAAATCATGATAATAAATGACTATAGAGGAATGTGACACATTGTTACACACAGTGATTACGTGGGTGTGATGCAATTATAGATCTGTGAGACTTGCAGGTACATTGTAAGGCAAATGCTGAATATTGTCATTCACTTTTCAAAATGTAAAGTCAAACTTCACATTCTTGTTTTTCTTTTTTATTTCTCTAACATTAGCATTGGTCCATGTGAGAGGGGGGGAGGGGAAAGGTTCTGTGCAGTGGAGAAAACTGGAAGCCTACGACATTCAAAAAGAAAGAAAGAAACCAAAAAAAAAAACAAAAAAACAAAAGGAGGTTGAAAGAACATGAAAACATTTGATCAGGAGAGGTTATGACATACCTGTGATACTGTGATGGTGCTTCCCACCCCCTGAAGGCAAAAAAGAATGGGCTTTTACAGTATCTGACTCTTCACGACTACACTCAATATACCCCCTCCCCACACACACAAAACACTGCAGATAATTGTATAGATTCATGTTTCCATGTTACTGTGTCTCACGAGGACAGCCACAGAACAACAGAGGATAAAAATCTTTATAGTACAATCACAGCAGAACAAAAAAAAAGAACAAAAAGAAAGAAAGAAAGAAAAAAGAAAAGGAGAGCACAGGATAATAATACTTTGGATGTGTAAGGGTTTGAGGGGTGTTAGATGTGAGGGATATTGCCTTCAGGTGCACCCAATGAGGAGGCTGTGATATATAGAAAGAGGGAAAGCCTCATCTTTAAGTGTAAAGTATAACAGTGAATTAGCAGACTCCTGCCAGGCCACTTGAAGGGAAAACATACGGATAAATACCCAATTTCACCCAGAGTTTTGAAGCACCAGCTTTTAACTGCTTTTCTTAAAGTAATGGATGATGCCATTTTTATCTCCCCAGCTTATGACCTGAACGACTGACCGGGCAACAGAGAGACAGAGAGAGAGAGAGAGAGAGAGAGAGGGGGAGAGAGAGAGAGAGAGAGAGAGAGAGAGAGAGAGAGAAAACATGGTGGATGGGAATGAGGAGGAAAAATGCCAGGGGACCCACAGTAAGGAAGGACAGCATACTGCTATGATTGAGGCTAAGATGATATAGGCCTCCCTTCCCCGTGGCCCTGCTCTGACTGACTGGGACTGGCCTTGACTGAAGCATCATTAGGCAGTCACAATGTCAAGGTTAGCAGAGGACATTGTGTCTCGCTGGTGTGACCCACTGTAACGATCCCTCTAGGCTCCCCCACCTCGTTTTCGCCCAGCAGCCCACTGTTAAGAGGAGCGCTACCCACCTGGGAAACGGTGATGCTGCACTTCTTGGCCAATTCCTCCTTAGCCTCCTCGCTCGGGTACGGGTTGCTGAGGTGCGAGTAGAAATATTCGTTCAAAATTTCCGTCGCCTGCTTGCTGAAGTTTCTCCTTTTTCGCCTGAGTGGAGAGAAAAGGAAAAAAGAAACACAGAGAAAAAGGGCCCGTTAGCGAGACCAGCGTGAACCAGTCCATTTGTATTTTTGGGGGGGTTTTTTTGGACTGCACAATCAGTCTCACACAGAAATGGTGAAAATAATGAGGAATTGTTTTTAAGGGCCTCCGGGAGAGGAATATCGTGTCCTGCGCATAGAGAAAAAAAAAAATGCCAGCAAACTCGGACTTCAATAAGCTGACACGCACACAAAACACATACAATGTTTAATTTGGTCTGTTGGTCTCCAATCCCCAACCCAAGCGTGTAATGTGGAGAGTTTAGTGCAGCGGATGGGTGGGCTTCGTGATGGAGCGCCAAAGCCCGGTCGCAGTGCATCTCGGTGCATTATAGAAATCACGGCATGCACAGTTGAGCATTGCTCCTGAAGTGCCACAGCCCTGGGTTCTGCGGCAGAAACAAGGAAAACTCTTAACTAGATCTGGGTCCCCTTCCCTCCCAAGGGCACTACTTATCATGTTGTTGAGCATTTGCTTATTTTGCCTTGTTTACCGCGCTCCACACAGGCGGCGGGCAGCAAATGTGCTTCCACTCGGCTTGTTTGGCTAGAAGAACTTGTGCCGCTCTCGGCGTAGCTCCGCACCGCACGGTTGCTGTTAGTGATTAGAGTAATCCACAACACCTGCCGATGACCTCCCCTTCCATCCATTACGAGTGACTCGGCCCGCGTTTCACTTGGTCTTAACTGCTTTCAGGTGTGGGGGCCGTGATTGTCTTCAAAATGGATAATGCATGGAACATGGATGTAATTAAATTTGTGCATCTCTGCGGTGCTCATACTGTGTGCTGTGCTAGAAAGGCGAGAGTAACTTCAGACCTGCACAAAAAGTCTGCGAGAACCCCCCTCCTCCCGCCCGCTGGGTTTGTCCTTATGTGGGTCACACAGAAGCATAGAGGAAGTTTTTGAGTACCTAATGCACACGTACACACATCCTTGTACACGCTCCTTTTCAGATCCCAGGATTTTATAACGCAAAAAAGTAAATAAATAAATACAAAAAAGGACCAAGATAAATCATTTCTGAAATCGATCCATATTTAATGTGACACGTGACCCTGTGTAATTGTACTGAAGAACAAACAAATCTGTTAGGGGGAAATATGAGAAAGTAAAAAAGGTGCAACAATCTGGTTGCCTAAGTGTGTACACCTTTAAAATCGTGTTTTGTTTAAAGTAAATACATTTTGGTTCGATTTATGCGCTCCGTCTTAATGCGTAGGAGTCTATCGGCGTCTAACGTTCTGACTTGACAATGTTTGCTTCCAAAAGTTCTCCATATCTATCACGTTGTGAGGATGTCTCTTGTGCACAGCCCTCTTCAGGAGACCTCAAAGATTTCCTGTCAGATTTTGTTCTGGACTCTGCATAGACCATTCCCAAACTTTTTTTTTTCCTTCTCCTTGTTTTCTTGTGGTGCTTGAACTTATTGCAATGTGGAAAAATGAAACCCCTCTTCTTCGGGTTTCTTGCAGACGCCTGAGAGTTCTGCATCAAAAACTGACTGATATTTTTGAAATACTCGTGACTTATCGCAACGTAAGAAAAAAGTCTAGTTCAAGTAACCTTGAAGTATAACTGAGACTAAAGGATCTAATTTGACTTTAATTTGACCATAACGCATTATTATTTTAGGATTTTAGGAAATTTTGGCAAGTGTTAGTTTAGCTCTATGGAGAATACAATAGACTGTTGTCCCAGATAAAACATCTAAAAAAAATCAAATTCTTCCAGGTACTTCTTTGTTACTCTCAGCCTCTCTGACAAGTTCCTTTCAATCAGTTACGGAGAAACGTCCATTTTCAATGATGTCATGGTTTCATATTTTCTGAAACCATTGCTGTGGATTTTTTTTGTACTCTTCTGCTGACTGATACCTTTGTGTAACAACATAATTTAGTCTTTTGTAATCTCTTTGCAAACAACGTCATTCTTTTCAACGAGAACAGCTGAACTTTATTAAAAGCTAATTCTTTTATATTGATTGCAGGTACGCTTCGATCAATAATTGCTGAAACTGGATCAAAAGGAGCTTCATCTGGTGTTATTTTAAGGGTGTGCACACTTACGCAGGCTTCATCATCAGGCTTTCATTTTAAATTGGTGCATTTTTCAGTTGATTAATAAACAATAGAGATCACGGTACACGAGGAAAAACGTTCTAAAATTATTTCCCATGGTCTGTTTTTCTTTTTTTTTCTTTTGCATCACAAAAACGCGGTATTTCAACAGCCGCGTGGAGTCTTTTTATATCCACAGTGCACACACGTACGCTAAACACACGCAATCCACAGACCTGGCATCAAGGAATCTGGAGCGCAGGATCATGACAGCCTCGCAGGTGCTTTGCTTCAGCTGCATCTGGATGGAGCTGAACTTGCGGTGGATTATTCCCACCATGCGCTCGATCTCTTTGGGCGAGATGGGCCGCGTGCGAGACTGTTCCCTCAGCAGGTTCATCACATGGGTGGTGAACTCGTTGCATGCCTGAAAGGGAACAGAAGAGCATAACCGACCAAAGTGAGTCATCTGCACTCACAAAAAAAAACGTAAGAAAGAAAGAAAGAAAAAAAGAAAGAAAGAAAGAAAGAAAGAAAGAAAAAGATTGATTTTCCAACAGTTATTTCAATTTTTCATTCATCAAATTAACTTCGGCAGAGTGCCTTAGCGCTCATGTGACTCTGATGACACAGCAGATGAAGTCATCTTTCAATAAGTGCACATTTGCAGTTTTCTGCTTGCCCATAACACAGGGTGAATTCAAACAGGCTTCTGTTAAACCAGTAGTTCATACAAGATTAATTAGAATAACTCATTTACGCAGTGCACACTTTAGCTCATTACTCTAAGTAAAATTCGTTAAGTATTTACATTTAGATAATTAAAACACGGAAACACCCTTAAGAAAGATGCATTTACTCCGGGCAAAGTGTTGCCCCCGCACCTCCTCTCACAAAGCACAGAGTAAATTAGTCTAATTTAGCTCAGTGGCTTGCTGAGGCATCACTGCTACACCTTTTCTTTAAACCCATAATGCTTCAGCGCTTAATGGGAGGCTCAGAGTGCTAGGTGAAGGAGCTGATCATACTTTTTTTTTATTAAACTAAGATGACGAGTACAATCCTTGGGATCTCTATAATCATCTGCAACACAGTGCATAATACTGCAATTTATTTTCCAGAGCTGTTCTCTCTCATCACAATGCCAGGAATGTTCTCAGTAATGGAGGGCATGAAAGCTGCTCTCGGTGCAGCAGGCTAAGTTCAAAAATATATGTCAATATTCCCATCAGGAAGTCATGTAAAAGTTTTTGCAGTTGAAAAAAGAAAAAAAAAACATGGCTGAAAATGTTCTTTAGCTGAATGAAATGAAAAACAAAACAACGACTAGGAGCCACAGTAGCTTGCCTGCTATTAAAACGTTCCCACGTTTTGTTGGGCTGCAACTGCAAAGTTCAGTATGTTTTATTGTGACTTTATCATATTGAGCAGTAACAAGTAAAGCAAAATTGTGGTTTTGAAAATCTTTACAAATTTAGTGAGCCAACTGCTAGTAAAAGTCTCTTCTTAATAAGTAAATAGAGGACAATTGTCTCATTTTTTATTTTGAGAGCGTCATGAAAGCAAAGGAACCCAGCAGAGACGACACAGAGAAAGTTGTAGAGAAGCTTAAGCTTTTTTTTTCAGCTTTGTAAAAACAATAAAAAAACGATCTTTGTTTCCCCATCCCGCTTTGACAAATCCAGAATCATAAATGATCGTGGGAAGCAAAACCCTATTCCTGACTCAAACTTTAGGGAAAATGACCCTGGAATTTGCAAAGATCCCCCTCTCACCTGCTCGTATTTCTCGAGCTCTGTGTGGTAGATCTGTCTGATCTGTGTGAGTTTGGCTCTGTAGTCAGAATGTTCGATGGAGTTGTCGGCCGCCCCTCCCGAGGCTGCGGCCGCTGCCGCAGCTGCCGCGGATCCGCCGCCCTTCTCCGGCCCCGCCACTCCCTCCGCCAGCAGCATGTTGTCTAAGCGCATGAGCTGAGGGTCCGGAGGGTCCTCCTCCTGGGCACCTCGGATGCTGAGACCTGCAGCAGCACATAAGGAAAGAGCAAACCTTCAGCAAATGACATTCAGAGGAAAAAAAAAAGAAAAATGAAAAAGAAAACTGCAACAAAAAAAGATGCAAAACGATGACTGAACAGTCAAGTGCAATTAAATGCATTCTGTCTGCGGTGTCCCATGCTGCGATTCCTCCCTTGCAGGTATGAACCGAGCGCCTCCTGTGTCTGTGTTGTGTTCCTGTCGCCCGCATCTGTGTCTGTTCTCTTTTATTTACACACTGCGCTGCATACCGGGTGTACAGGAAAGCTGACATGACAGCAACATCCATAAACTGACAAATGCTCAATAGCGAAGTGGCACTTCTACTCTGTGAAAGGATGCTAAACAGGAAGCTATACCTACTGTAAGTGTCTCTGTCTCCCACAAACCCGACTGAAGGGATCCCCTAAATCTCATCAGTACGGTTTCCTGTTTTAATTTCACAGGATTATTATTATTATTATTATTATTATTATTATTATTATTATTATTATTATTATTATTATTATTTTAACGGTGGGATTAGACGTAAACGAAAACAAAGCGGATGGAGTAAAATCTTCATAAAGCAAGATGCGCACTTAGTCAGTCATATGCAAAGTGCCTATTTGAGAAATCTGTTCTCGCTCACAGATCCTGCTGTTTGTTTCCAGTGGTTGTCTGTCTCGGCGGCCTCTCAGCGCTTCGTAATCACACAGCAGATAGCATACATTCACACCTGGGTGCACTGGCATTGCAGCCACAACGCCATGGCTTTCCAGAGAGTAAACAAACACAAAAACACTGCGGGTCAAAATTACAGCAAAAAGAAAGAAAGAAAGAAAAAAAACAAACAAACAAACAAGCACCAGCCAATCCAGTTTGGGTAAGTGGATAAAAAGGTGGCTCAATAGACGGTAAATACTGAGTGGCCACTCAAACGTTATGATTGCCAGAGTTGTTTCGATTCAATAATCCCTCTCGCAATTCAGAGATTTTCAACAGCTCATTACAGCTTCATTAAGATATGGGCAGCCTCTGGATTCTGAGTAAGAAGATTAGAGGCTCTATTGTGTAAGCCGGTGGGAACGAAATCAGAGAACCACTAACACCAATCTTTAACCGACTGACCCCTCCATGCCCAGGCCCTGGTGGGGGTTTTATATGGTTGATATGACTCACTGACTAACAGAGGTGGGTAGAGTACCCAAAATTTGAAGTCAAGCAAAAGTAAAAAAAAAATAAATAAATAAATAGTTATCCAAATGACCCACAAGTAGAAAGTAAAATTAGAACAAAGCTTATGAAGAAACAAGAAATCTTACTTTACCCTAAACTGTAGGTTTTTTGTTTAAAACACATTTGTTCTTCAATCGGTGAACTTACATGCAGCGGGTAGACTACTCAGAAATTTTACTAAGTCATATTTCATCATGAATCTAATAACGTAAAAGTAAAAGCATGGTAGAGTAAAACTACTCTTAAAAGTTTTGGGGGTTTTTTTCGTTTTCAAGAAAACGTTGCCTTTGTATATGTATTTACCAACGTCCGAGGGCACCTAACAGAATTTCATAGTTTCTGCCCAAACAAGTGCAAACTCATATATAAAGTGGTGATATAGTGAGGCTGGCTAACGATGCTAAACAAGGTATCGCTAATATTACGAGTTGACAGTTTTTTAAGGAATCTGGAATGTGATTTATCTGTTCTAATTCAAACTACTGCGGTTAAACCGGAGCTGGATCGTTTTATGCAAAACTGCGATTATATAGAGAATAGTTTGGGATTATGTAGAAATTCCTCAAAAATGAGGTACGAATACAGAAGAGAACCCGAAGCTGCACAAAATCCTCTTGATTTTACGCTGAGCATGTGTTGCTTTCATCGATATCTTGGCATACATGGTAGAATAGAAAGCAGACTGGTCTTACGCTGAAAAGAGGATATTTAAAACACAGTTTGGACTCAGGGTGGGTGGTGCAAGATGCTATCCATGAAAGAACTGCCACTGTCCACAGGAGGAAATACACAACAGAAAACAACCCCTTTGTGTCCTTAAAAAAACAATCTTGGGATAAAAAAAAAAAAAAAAAAAAAAACTGCAAAAAAAAAATCTAGGCAAAAATTTTGGGGCCCCCCCCCCCCTTTTGGGGTTTTTTTT